>NC_034409.1:90858350-91158350 GCF_002078875.1 Numida meleagris
GGCTGCCCGCAGGTGAGGCGCGGGGATGCGGCGGGGCGGGCGATGGGGGTGTCGCGGCGGCCTCCCCCTTGGCGGGCTGCACGGCGCATCGCTGCCTGCCCGGGGCGGAGACCTCCGCCCGATGCGCCGTGCAGCCCCTGGCGCGCTTTGGAGATGCGGGGAGCTGGTGAGTGTGCCCCAGAGCAGCGGAGCCTGGTAAGACTTTGAAATAAATCTGAAAGCCATCCCCAGTCTTGTACGTGGGGCGCGGGGCTGGCTTGCTCGGCTAGGGGAGAAAGTTGCTTCTCGCCTCCGTCCCCGCTGTGCGCTCCGCAGCCGCGCACTGAGCTAAGCGTGCGGCCGCCGCGGGGATGGGACCGCGCTGCTCCCGGCGCACCGACCGGCTCTCCTGCGCGATCGCTGCGGCGGGTTCCAGCTGAATTTGGTGATCGGATGTATTTGGAAGGGGAAAAGAATAAAGAAAAAAAAAAAAAAAAGAAAAAAAAAGTGAATCAGGAAATTCTTATCAGGCTGACAGCATTTTTAGACTATGCAGTGCGTGGGTGAAGTGGGACTAATATTGACTTGGCCCTAATGTAGTCATCTGAGAATACATTTTTTGGTTGTTGCTGCATTCCATAAGGTTTTATCATTATTATCCATGAAGATTGTTTTCTCCGTACATGGGAAGTGACCCCTAATATCAACTTGCCTGGGAGACACAAATATGGGCTAAACCATTAAAATTCCAATCGCTTGTTATTGTTTTTTTCTTTATCGTTGGGAGAAAGAGCTTTTGCAGAACGGCACCAAAGCGGACTTTGCCAGGTTGCTCACGTTGTTCCCTGTAAACACAGGCTCTGGAAAACTTACGAGTTTAGTCTGTTGCAGCGTGCCTGTGTTATTATTTCTTCCGTAATCTAGGTCACAGCTTGCAGAACTCTAACCTTGTTCAGTGGTTTTTAGCTGTGAACTTTGAGTATCCAGAGCTCCTGTTAGTAGCCTGCTTGACTCGGAGGGAAAGTAAATAACCTCAGATGATTAGGCTCCTCGACTAAGACACCTAGAAGTTGAAAAGTGTGATTGGAACTTAAGACCTGGGTGGACTTTTTGGCACTTGGCTCTGCAGACGCTTGGCTGTGTTTCTCTTCCAGCGTTTGCAGCACCTCGTACGTGAAAATCTCTCGAGCACCCATTAGTGGCTGCATCACACTCCCGTGCGGTTGCTCTTTATTTTTAAACAGAATCAAGAAGTATCTCCATCAGCTGTAAGCGGCACCACATCTGAAACGTCCCAGAGGCACCCTAATGAAAGCCGAAGTTTCTCAAAATTTCATTTTAAATAAACTGAGTTCCTGTGGCTTGTGCTATTTATGAAATGTGGAGGTAGATATGCAAGGCAAGAAACACAGCTCCTCTGAGCCAATACAGCTTATGAGCTGTGGCCAGTACAATATATCCCATTTCCACCAAAAAAGCATGCTAGAGCTCGCTGTTCCACGCATTATTGACAGTTTGTTTTAGTTAATCCTGCTTGTGCCAATTTCCCTGGAACGTTTGGAGCTGGAGGGTCTTCACAAACCGGTCAAGTGTCAGGCTGGAAAACAGAGCTTCTCATGCCGAACTGAGCACTGCTCCCTCTGCCTCCAGCAGCCGTGGGCTGTAGAGCGGTTCATGGGTTTTCCCTTAATCCAGTGCTTTTTAAAAAATAAAAAGTAGTGAAGACAGGATGAGCTCCCCATCTCTCCGTAGTCTTGGTGGAATGATTGCTTGGGTAATGCGTGACATTCTGTGAGTCTCCCTTTCTTCCAAATTGTCCTGTCAAGAACATTTAATCAAGTGGTAAAGAGCCTTAAGAAAGAGGGGAGACGAGTCTGTTGCCAGGTTTTTGTTTCTCCTTCCACATGTGTTCAACATGTAGGACGCTCCTGCGCTCCTCGCAGGGATGATGACCGTTTTAAAGAATGTTCTTCTTTGCTGGAATCAAAACTGTGGTTTAAAAATAACAGTGAGGGAAGATGTATTAGGGGGGCATCTTTAAAAATAAAGCCCTGCACTGAAGCTGACAAAGCGGAGCTCACCCTTAAAATATCCAAGGACTCCATTGGGGTGCCAGTGCCCTCCTATTATTCTGTTGTCTTTCCATAGACAATGAAGGAGTTTATCTCCCTCGGCTCTCCTGTTAATTTCAGTGAGCTGGAGGTGTGTTGCTCTAACTAAAGCTTGTGCATCTTTGTAGGTCCTTGTAATACATCTGTTGCAAACACAGTGAGTGATGCCAGCTTTCTGTGTCAGTTTTGTATCCCTTGAAGAGCAAAGCAAGCTCCTTAGCAGCAGAACTGTCATTGCAGATAGACAGGCTCGAGCTCTGGGCACAGCACCTCTCTGGAGGCCACCTCCTTCTCTTTCTGTAGGTTGCACGCAGCGCATGTGGGTACAGAGAAATGTCTCTGGCAAGCAGCTGACACTGTCACTGCTCTGTGCTGAGCGGGGTTTGAACCGTCACCTCCTTTTTGTACACAGCAGGTCTTGGGTCGCTCTAAATGATGGACCTACATGCGCCCAGATTATGTTTTGCTTTGTTTTGCTCTTTAGAGGGTGCTCCATCATGCCTTCTTAAAAGATACTCCACTCCAAAGGTACTCCAACATTTCTCTTCTGTAGCTGTCACTCTGCTAAATAAGTTCAGATCTGATTTTGCATTGCGCAGTGATGTGGAGTTTGTGGAACCCCCACTTTAACCATTTCGCAGCTGAGAAAGGATGTGCTAGCAACTTAATTTAGATGAGACTTTTTCTTTTAAAGTGCTCAGTGGGCTGAAGCCTGAATTCCTATTGAATGTTAATGGGAGTGGAGGCTTAGCACCTTAAATCTTTGAGACTGCTGAAGTCCAGGGTGTTTGCTGGAGAGAAATGAGAGGAGTATGTTTATAGAGGTGCTTACGTGTTGCCACAAGGAACTAATGAAAATGGGCCGTGGCCCTATTCCTACAGATAAAATGGGGTTTCTGTGTTCCTTTGCCAAAATATAGAGTGCATGTGTGATTGTGTTACAATAAGAACACGTTCTTGTGCGTGGTATGGAGCCATGCTTGCCAGAGTCTAAAGCTCTTTGGTATGGTGAAATTAAAACTCCTCTCACTGTTCTGAAAGTGCAGTAGTAAGCTTTGGATTTCTTATATCTTGGGTGAGGAACGGGTGTAACAGAGCTGCTTGTTCGAAGAGACTGGAAACACCTAATTGGCAAAGAATCCTTATTTTTTCTTGGTGCACAAGGAACGCAGTGACAGCTTGCCGTACCCTGTTGTCTAGGGACAGCGAGCTGCAAAGCTCAGGCTAAGGTAGGATTCACCCTGGCTCACTCACAGTTGAGCTTAAGACCTTTTAAACGGGAAGTTACAGTAAATGGTAGTTTTGGAAAATCTCCATGTTATGTAGATGTGGAGAGCTAAGCCAAACAGCATCCTTGCTACATCAGCCTTGCATAAAAAGCTGTGATATGCTCAAGTCAGACTTTCTCCTGGCGGTGTTGTAGACAGACTTTTTCCAGTTAAGGGCTTGTCTCCGTTTGCAAATTAGGTCACTAACTCAGCTCTTCCTTCCAGATGAACAACGCAGCAGACAAGGACAAGCCATGCTCAGCGTTGTGTCAGCTGGCTGTAGCTAAACCCTTGCATGTACAATGTAACTCAGTTTTCCGGAAAAGTTCTTTGTATCACGTGTTTGCAGCTTTGAGGATGGACTTATAACACTGATACTGGGTGTGCGTGGCAGTCCACAGCATCTGATACAGCAGATAGCAGGGCAGAGAGTAGCTTTGTATTTTGTTTTTGCAGCTCTGCTCCTTCCTCAAGGCTTGTTCTGAAGTCTGATGGGTGCCCTGCTGCTGACTTCACTACAGAGTGAAGGGCTTCAGAAGCTGCTTTCAGAATTACAGGGTGTAAAGCTGGGATTAAGTCCTCTGGGGGGTAGGAGGAGGTTGGTTTTTTTTTAGGGAAGAAGTTTGTTGTTGTTGTTGTTGTTTTAACCTCGTGAGAGAAGACCTGCTAATGTCAATGATTTGGCTTCCTTTACTGGTTGTTCTGATCTGGACCAAACTGCATTTGGTCCTCCTATATCTACATACAAATAGAACTCTAGGGTTCAGTGGCACAGCTCTGTTCAGATGTACCCTGAAGGATGTATAAATTCAGGCGTCTTCCACCGCTTCCCTCCATCAGCTGAACACTGCAGGGCCTTCAGGCTCTGCTGCTGCAAATCCCATCTCTCACCTGGAAAAAAGAGTGTGGCTTTGCTATCAATCTGCTTGCTCGTTTGCAAGGGCAGAAGTTAGCGTTTCCTATTTTCAAGGCACGCATCAAATGCTTCTTTCAAGCTCAGCATTCCACTCCATGATTACTTGAAATTGTCTTCTTGAATACTTTCTGTGTTATCAATAAGAGCCTGCTTGGCAGGCAGCTCCACAAATGGAGGACTGTCCGTGATTTGCCTAGGGTTTGTTACTGAAATTCCTTCTCAGAAGCTCATGTCGAATGACAGCCTTTTTCTCAGGATAGGGTCATATAGTATTTCCTCAGTGTAGTGGTTCTTTATTTTTGGTTCCTGTTCTTTCTCTCATAATGGAAAATCTGTAACAGGTGGCCACAGGCACACCAGACTTTCATGCTTGGGAGCATAAAGGACCATATGCTGCATGATGGCATGTATGGAGATAATAAGTTGTAGGAGCAGGCAACCAGCTTATACAGAATATAAGAGCCAGCCTGAATTTTTGTTTCAAACTCAGTTTAACTAAAACTTTTTCCAGTCTCGACTGTGCTTGGTAGTTTTTAGGTTGCGCTGCCTACTGGCTGCTTTCAGCTGGAAGCGAATTTTTTTTCAGTTCATGAAAAGGAATGTTCTGACATTTTTACCAGACACCCCGGCTGAGATCTGGGACCCTTGAAGTCAATTGGACTTTTGCCATTGGCTTTCATGTGGCCGGGGCTTCACTGCGTGAGAGCAGTTTCCCCTGGTTCTGAGTAGGGTATGTCAGAAAATAAGGGGAATCAACGAGACAGAGATTTTGTGGGAGATTTTGATCCACATACTTTCTTGGTGTAAAAGTCCCGAGAGGTCTGTTTTTCTCCCAAAGGCTGCATGATGCTTATCTGGCATAAACCTTCTCTTCTTTAATGTTTCCATATTACTGATTAGCTTTGGACCTTTAACTTCCTTTTGTTAGACCACTTGCAGTAAGAGCTGGAATTCTCTTTGGAATAAGTCTGTTTGTGAATATACGAAACACGAAAAATAATATTGGTTTAAAAGTTGAATGCAGCCCATGCTGTACAGTATTATTTACCCAGAGATCTGACCATTCATCCCTCAGCCACAAACTCATGTCTGTTAACGAATGTGGTATCAGATGCTACAGACACTGAATTTCCCATTTCTCTACCTATTTTCCAGAATGCTAAGCTGACATTAAATTCTATATTCTGTGTCTTGGCCAAGTTGAGATTTTCTGTGTTTGTTTTGTGTTGTTTTTCAGAAGCCGCTTCATGTCAGTCTCTAGCCTTTAAGTAAGAAGGAGATATAATTTATAAATATGTGAAAGTACTACAGATAGGAAGGTAGGCAAGGCAGACGCAGTGTTTGGTCAGCACATACACTTTATACAGACCTTACAAGTACGGTTGGCTGCTTAAATATATGCCAGAACTCTTTGTATGAAAGAAATAGAAGGGAAACTGGGATAGCCCAGGTTAGTTATCAGAAACCTAACCTGTGGCATTTGTTTTTTTTCTCCTTTGGTTTTATTTTTTCTTCTCTCATCAGAGTGGGACAAATTCATTTAGTTGATGGTCTTGCATACTTTTCCACTCACACAAATGCAGCTGGAAATGCAAAGAAAATATTACTGTTATGGTCAGAAAAAGTGATACAGAATTTACGTATGCACAGAGATATTACAAGGGAGTTAGGGAAAGAAGAACTTTTATTTTTATTGAAGGATGTATACAATGTGAGGGGTGTATATCCATTGCATACAAGGAAAATCTGCTTTATTTCTCTGTAGCTTCTTATTTAAAGGTCCCTGCAATTACATGCAAAAAAACACCAAAAAACAATTGGCTGATAATTTTTACCTGAAATACAAATTAAGTAGGTCTGTATCTGATCACAGGGTTGATTTGGTTTTGAAGCACCTTTTAATTAGGAGAGCTCTTTTTTTGGAAAAAGCTCTCCACAAAACGTAACTTTTCACTGTAAACCTCTTTAGTCTGTACACAACACCTTGTACTTGTCCATCAGTACTGCTATCTTTTTTTGCATAAAAAAAAAGACTCAGATTCAGTGTTTTCAAAAACAGCAAGTACTTGGAATGTCTTGTAATGACTACCCATGGACTGGAGGGGAGGGAAGAGAGTTGAAATGGAAAATGAATTAGATTCTTAGGCTGTAGAAGGGGGAACATTCCTGCACAGAGAAGCGGCTCTGGAGATAAGTTTTAATTTCCTGAGCTCCAGTCTCTATATGGGAACATTGAAAGACTTCCTTCCTGATAACTAAGTCAAGCCAGGGGCTATATTAAACAATGTGTTTCTGTGTATAATTGTGTGCTTGTATATGTATTTGTATACTTGCAGTATAGATACAAACAGCGTACCTGTAATGATAGAAACCAACTTTTAAAGTGTGTTGCATGTATTAGGGTTGAAATATGAGATGTAATGAGATGTTGTAATATATCAATATCTATTTAGATATCTTTAAAGGATCCCTTTCATGCTTTGTCTCTATTTAAAAGAAATAAATAGTTAAAAATAAAAAGACCCTTTCCCAACCACTTGTCTTGCATTTTTTTAAAGAGGATCTCAGTTGTGGTGATCCTTTAAACATTTTCAAGCCACTGAGATGGATGTGTTATAGATTTCTAATGCATGCATCTCCTACGTATGTGATACTGTCATTACTGTTTCTGTCTTGTTGAGGACTCATCCTTTGGTGATTACTTAGACAAAACCATGAAGCTGACTGTGAGTGTTATCTGAGCAATTCAGGGACAAATGCTAGATTTTTTGTTTGTTTGGTCAGAAGATGCACAAAGCGCTTCCCAAGAAAAGTAAAGGTCACTTCAAATTCTACATTTACAAAAGTGAGTCTTAAAGCTTCAGGATATCTTTCATTTTAGCAATAGGTTTATAGTAAAACTTGCTTATTTTGTTCCTTTTTTTTCCTGTTGTTTGTTTTGTTTGTTTTTTAACATCTTGTGATAAAGCCATATGTCCTTCATATCTAAGCAGAGCCACAGTACTACTTATTTGTGAAGCAGAGATTTATTTGAACTTCAGGCCCTTTGCCTAGATCTCCCAGGCTATAAAAAAAATTTGCTTACATCCCTCAATGCAGTTTGTGCAACAGCATTAGAATTAAAGTTATTAGTTTATTACTATTGTATGTGTTATGTATTCCAGTTAATCTACCATGTCAGATACATCTCTTAATCACTGTGAGCCTGCAGTATTGGAGGGTTTAGTTCCACTTGCAAGTAGGTCTTCCTTACAATTAATTTGTTTTAATAACCACTCAGTTATTAAACCACTAATAAGAATTAGCTCCTGAATTTCTGTTTTGTGTTACAAAGGGATAATTTTTATCAGCTTATGTGATGTTAGAGAGCATCGAATGTACATACATTGAGAGTATACAAGATTGGGGAATGACTTCCAATTATTTCTAGATGTGACAAATGTATTTATTGTATAACTGGAACTTTATAGACTGCGTAGTTGTTTAACTTGCTCTATAGAACAACTCTGGAAAAAGAGAAAAAAGCCGTAAAGTTAAAGGGATTCTGATGGTGCTAAACTGTTGCCAAGCAAACCATAAAAGATAAGTCAAGCTGTAAGCCTATAGAAAAGCGATGAAATACTTCTGCATATGTGCTGTAGTTGTTTTTGGGTTCCTGAAGCTGCTTGTGTGTAAAGTCAGCTGTAGAAATGGCTAGCTGGCTAAAAGCTATGATTCCTGCAGCACAACTGTTGTGGGGAGCTTTTTTCTGTGAAAACAGTTGTAAAGTGGAACATCTGAAAAATATGTTCCATGCAAAATGGATCTTCACACACATTTATTTTGACATTTAGGTTTGATTCAAGAGAAAGAGAGAGGATTCTGAAATAGCTGCTCACAGATGGCTTGTGCGGGCTTTATTTTTTTAAATGCTTCTCCGTGTTTTTAGTTTGGAGGGATTTTTTTTGCATGTGTTTGCAGACTTGTCAATCCCCCTCTTCCTCCAGATCATATGTTTAAATTTTTTATTGCTTGAATTTTTCTCCTTTCCTCCAGGAACATGCGTTAAACCAAACAAACGAAAAAATAAAAATAAAAAAAACAGCCAAAAACTCTCACCACCTGAAGAGGTACTTTCTCATGATAAAAACCAAACAGCCAAAAAACCCACACACTTTCCTGGCCTTAAATAACAAAAAAATTATGTATTTTGTGGGCTTTTGAAATACAGAGGAAGACTTTGAATGGATCGTGAAGTTCTCCCACTGTTCCTGTCCTCTCACTCAGGAGAGTGCAGCTGGCAAAGCTGGGTGGATATTCAGGTAGAAGGGTGAAATGCAGAGGTTGTGTATGTGGCCACCCTTCCGCAGGGCTGGGCTCAACCTCTGCAGCCCTTCCTGATGAGAATATCCTTTCCAGGTGGGAGTCAGCAGTGAATTGTTAGAGTCTGCCTGTTTTCTTTTGAAGGTATTGGGTGAAAGCCATTGCTGTTAAATTGCTTGTGGCTGTGAAATGTGTCTGAGGAGCGGGTCCATCTGTGTGTAAAGAATTAAGATTCTAAGTAAGTGCTGCTGATAATCTCTTCTTTGTAAAATGTTGGTGCAAAATATCCCTATAGCCCAACTGCAATGAACTGAAATTAATATTCAGTGCATTTAGTTATTTTTCTTTAAGGAAACCAGATGTTGAGCTTGCACTGAATGCCTTTAATGATACATCTCTTGTTTGTTTTGTTTCTAATCCCAGAAGAAATTAACTGTATACAACAAGATGCAGGAGTCTCTGGAAGTGACCCTTCCCAGCAAGCAAGAAGAGGATGAGAAGGATCAGCCTGCTGAGATGGAGTACCTTAACTCTCGCTGCGTCCTTTTCACCTACTTCCAGGGAGACATTGGTTCAGTAGTGGATGAACACTTCTCAAGAGCCTTGAGCCAAGCCAGTAGCTTCAACCCAGAAACTGCCCTTACCAAGAGTAAGGCAGGACTAAGTCCTTTGTGGAGAGGTAAGAAGAGCAGGAACGTAGGCTATGTCATGGTAATGGATATTACACTGCAGCTGAAATTTTGCTTCCCTGTGCATGTTGAAAATTCCCCTCAAAAATGAAAGAAATGAGGAGCTGCTTGAGATTGAGTGATCTGGTGCGTTAAAGGGGGAAAGAGGTTCCAAAGGCATGGAAGAGGCAGAGTGTACCACTCTTCCCATAGCCCATGGCCTCCTCAAAGGCCTGGAGGGAGCCCAGCAGAGCTGATGTGGCTTCACAAATGTCTGCTGCAAGATTTGAGGCTTATTTTTAAGCTCTAGGTGTGAAACTTGGCCTGCAAGCCAAGCTTTTTGGGATTCTGGCCTTGGAAGTGAGGAGACCCATACAGCCTACTTGGGTGACTTTGCCAGGTGATTAAGTAGTCTATGGCTGCTTTCTGGGTAGGGAGGAGCTGGCACAGGCTGGAAAAGGCTTAGGTGGAGCTCTGCCCCATGTGGCTGTAGCCTGCCCCCAGCAGAGCTCATAGGAGGGATATGGCCATTGCTACTGACCTCCTGCGGGTGAAATGGGGCTGATGGTACTCTGCTTCCTAGCCAGAAGTAGAAACATGGTCGATATTGTGTGACATTTGAACAGGACTGTAATGCTCATGCTTCAAAATGAATAAGTGTTATCAGTATAATACTGAACAGATATTTCCAGATTATCTAGGTAGATCTTAGAGATAAGATTTTAAAGTTGATGGCTGGAGAAAGTTGGCCAGTAAGACGCTACTTCCATTATTGTGTTGCATGTGACGGTCCATGCAGTTTTTCAGATACACAACTGCATGAATTCTGATCTCTTTACGTGGACTGGCAAAAGGATTGTAAACTAAGAATAGTGAGTAATGGCCTTGCATCCAGCTGAGTGAGAGAGATTCCAGGAGGATCCTGTAGGAGTGGTGGTGTTCATAATCACTGATGCTGAGGTGAGAGTACTTTAATGAAAGTCACAGATAATAAAGAGAGGATTTTTGGAAACCACTACGAAGAGAAAAATAGCACAGAAGGACTTGCTTTCCAGAAGGATAATGACAAATCCAAGGAAGTTTAAGAAAAGGTCAGCACAAGTGGCTAGGGAGCTAGAGGAATTTATGACTTGAGACGAGACCATTAATGTTAATGGGAAATTTTCCATTGACTTGACTGAGAGTAAAATTGAACCAATGCTTACTAAAAAGGAGACTGGAGCATTTATAAATGACCCTGACATACTCTAAGTGTTTTAGAGATGGGATCAAGGCAGTCACTAGAGATCCATGCCTACAGCAGACCCTCTTCACTGGATGTTGAGACATATCTCGGGGTGGGGGCTGTGTCCTTCTCTTTAGCCTCAGGCATACTCTGCTGTTTAACTCTGACCCTCCCAGTTTTACACCACTCCACAGAGGGCTCTGCAGGGTTGAGGATGACCTAGCACAACGGTTCTTCACGCATGCTGACTCCTTAGCCAGGGTGCCCCATGCCAGTGGATCATGGAGGTCTGCATGTCTAGAAAGTGTTCCAAGAATAAAGTAAGAAAATATGCCCTCTGCCGTTGTTGCACCTGCTGAAGCAACGTGAAAGTACCCAAGGAGGTTGCTGGGCAGGGCTGCTTGCTTCTGCATTGAATGCTCTAGGGAAGATCACCAAGTTTGCTTCTCCAGAGAAGAGATTTGGCAAGGGCTTTATTGGACCCAAAAGAGTTTCTGAAACATGGCTGTTTGAAAAGGTGGGGAAAGAATGGTGCTAATGCATTAGTCTTTCTGTTTATACACTATTGTTGAAGATGCTCAATTATGGCAAATGCATATGGATTTGCATTTCATTACCATAAGAAGTTAGAATATCACTAGATTGAAGATCTTTAACAAATAAAGTTCATGGAAAGTAAGACTTTTTGTCAATAAATAATAAACCACCAGTAATAAATAATAAATTGCCAGTAAATTATTCGAAGATCAATTAAAGATCAATTTAAAAACAATTAAAAAGATTTTGCATTCACAGTAGCTGTTTTAGAAAGTACAGATTTAAGTGGAAAGTGTGTGGGAATTAGCTTTCTATTCAGCTCATTGTATTATAATTTCTTTACCTGAAAGAAAGGACTAGCAGTGTTTTCTGCTTTTTTTCATCTAAGTTGTGGCTTTTTTAGGGTCCTGATGGATATGCAAATTATAATTTCATCATTATGGTATTACTGTGGTTTTTGTTTTTAGGAGGAATTTTGCTTGTGTGTAGAAAACATAATCTCTTGTCTCTTATACATTGAAAATACTGATCAGATTAAGCTAAAATTGTCTTCAAGATTGACTTCCTATAAACTATAGATTCCTGCAACAGACTTGGGTAACACAGATGCTAAATACCTGATATACCTGAAATCTTTTTCAGGAGCAACACTTGAAATCAGTGTTATTTTGTAGTATTTTTATCAACGTTTTTTTTTTTCTAATTGAAGCAGATTTATTTGTTTTCTTGTGGGTTGTTATTTTTCCCTTCTTGCCTTAATGGAAAAGTAATGTTGTGCTTCAGAAAATTCCATACATTGTCTTCTTTACAGCATGTGGGCACTGGCATGTTTTCCTTGTGTGCTGGCCAACCACCATTAACATTTGCATTAGTCACCACTTTGTGGTATCTGAGCTCTTGCCATCTCCCTGCCTCCCTGCACTTAAGAGTAGGAAATAGTGGTAACCACATATCTTTCTTGGTGCACAGTTTTAGTTATATACCTCCTTCTTCCCTCCCTAAAGCCTCTGGAAACTACTCAGTTTATTTTTTTTTTCTTAAGGACAGGGCTGAAATGGCTGCCTCTCCATTGCCATATCTCATAGAGGCCAAGCATTTAGCATGACAATATCTGTAAATATAATTGACTGAGCTCACTACTTTAAAGGAAAGAACAACCGTCAAGCACAGTGGAAATGTATGGTAGTTGTGGGTTGTGGTTCAACACAGAGATGGCTCCTGTTGATGATGTTGCACACAATGTTTAGTAGACTCCTCTGTGAGCATTCAGACTGGATGAAGTTTTCTTGCAAATGATGTAACGTGATGGGCATTGTACCCCCCGTGACAGGAGTTCACCTTGACCAAAGAGGTTATCCTCTGCAGTTACGCTCATTGGTGTCCCAATCGTGGGTGAACCATGACAATTTCTGACAGTGGTAATGGCCTTGTGAAGTGGACACAGGTTTGACAAATTGAGATGATCAAACGTGTATGCTGTGGCCTAGATCCGTTGCATGATTGGTGAAGTCAAGCTGATACGCAGTCTGGGATGAATTCATATTGGCAAATCCAGTGGTTTTAAGTGTTCTCTCCTGATATTAAAATTATCCTGCAGATAGTTTGTGGTTTTCTGTCCTTTTTTGAAGTGAGATGGTTTGGATTTAGGGCTTTTCCATTCTGATAACAGCCAAATAGTTTTCAAAAACTCTCCATGACAGAGATTAGTTTTCCAGAATACTGACAATACATTACCAAGCTGTGTTTCCCTGTTAAGCAGTAAGGAAAACAACAGACTAGGTATGAAGAAGCTTTTTTTTGCTTTTTTTTTTTTCTTACAACCCTACTGCCAACATTAAGACCTGTGCACTCTGTGTCTCAGCCTAATCCCTCGTAACAAGGAACAATTTACAAACGATGAACAACACTGGTTTCAGAGGGGTGCTGAAGCTTCTGTTGTATGCTTGAAGCTCTCTCTAGTCTTCTAGTCTGAATCACAATAGGAATACAATGCTAAAAAAAGAAGCAATCTTTTGAAGAAAGCCATATTGCAGTTTGCTAGATAGGCTTGCGGCCTCTGAGAGGGTTTGGCATGAAGATAAATTCTTTACAGTTGTCCATAGTGCATTTGTGAAGGTATATCCAATACCAGAAGTTAATCAGGCTCAATAAACTGCCTAAATCCTAGCCATTTGATGTGTGGAAAAAAAATCTGTTATTTTAATGGATTTTAAAATAGATACATAAGTGTTCTAGTGATGCAGTCAGAAAACTCTTTTACAGTTTTTGTTTCCAAAATATTTTATGTAAGCAAAGTTTAAAGGCAGGAGTGTTTGAAGAATCTGTTCATTCTCAATGATGTCTTCACCCAAATCTCATTCCAGTTGCTTGTTAAACAATGCAAAACAAAAAGTCATTTAGAAAAAATATTATAAACATTTTTGTAAATGCTAAATGAGGGATACAGAACTCCTCACCTTGTCAAATATTAAACTTCTCTGGCTTTATTTCTTCATAGGCTATTTTTATGACTTTGTTCTTTCATCGGAGGTAAAGTCCTCTATTTTTATGTTTCCATCTTTGACCAAAAAAAAAACAAAAAACAAACCCAAGCTATTTGAGCTGTGACATATTGCATGAAGCAGTACTTTCAAACATGAGTTGGCAAGAGCTATGTGAGAGTGGAGATGCCAATACTTTTCCTACACATCAAAAACACTAACCGCTCCTTCAAAAGAGGAATTTTTAGATTGTGATTTCATAATGTAGAGTTATTGGAATCCATTTAAATACAAGTTGAGCCCTAGCTGTGAGAAGCAGCAAGTCTTTTATTTCTGACAAAGACTTCTTTCAGCTACATAGGTGATATTGTTTGTCTGACCCTACTGGATACAGGAAACATGGTATATTCTATAAGAGAATAACACGAGGTGCATTCGATTGATTACTACCCCATCAAAGCATACAATGAATTTGAAGAGAACTGGCATTCTTCCAATAGCCAAATGTCTCATTCTGCAGCGTGAGCTAGTTCTCTGTCCTCAGAAGCATTTAGCAGCATTTAGCAGCAGCTGCCTTTCTAAATGATATGTTCTGGTCTGGTCAGGAGTTAGCATCTCCTCATGATTCCTGTGTCAAAACCCTTAGAAATCTGTGACCCTTCAGCCTGCAGAAGTCTCCTCAAGGACGTCTTATATGCATATAAAAACCTGGAGGAAATGAAGATGAGGTAGTCAAGCTTTCCTCAACAGTGTTTGTTGACAGGACAAAATGCAATAGGGCATGAATTAGAAAACAGGAAATTCCATCTGAACACAGGAAAAGTCTTTGTGAGGTTGATCAGTCACTGGATGATGTTGCCCAGAGAGGGTGTGGCGTTTGGTTCTTGGCTAAAATTTGGATTGAATGTCATCCTGGACAATCTGCACTGGGTGACCCTGCTTGAACATAGTTGGACTAGGTCATCTTCAGAGGTTCTCTCCAACCTCAACCATCCTGTGATTCTGTAATTTCTGAGGAAGCTTGGGTTCAACATTAAGAATTTGAGAGTAGAAAATTACTGAGGGGTTTTTGTCATTCAATTGTTTTTTCAGCTTTAGTCATGCTTCATTTCTCTCCTCTCTTCCAGAAAACTCAACAATATCAAGCCAAAGGAGCAGTTTCCCAACTTCGTTTTGGACCAGCTCTTATCAGCCTCCCCCACCACCATGCTTAAGTGGAGTACACCCTGATTTCCCCATTACTGCACCAGGCACCTTCCCAACACCAGATCCCAGCAGTTGGCCAGGACACAGCCTTCATCAGACTCCCCCACCTCCTCCCCCTGCTGCAGCTGAATCCTGGCATTATCCTTTAGCATCTCAGGTGAGCCCTTCATATGCACACATGCATGACGTGTACATGCATCGCCATCACCCTCATCCACACATGCACCATCACCATCCCAGCTCGCACCGTGACCCCCGCTATGGGTCTCTGCTGATGCCTTCAGTACGCGCAGCCAGGATTCCTGCTCCCCAGTGTGACGTGACTAAGACAGATCCTGCTGCTGTCACCAGCGCTACCTCAGCATGGGCTGGAACCTTTCATGGAACGGTGGACATTGTGCCAAGTTTTGGGTTTGATGCAGGTAAGATCGTTCAGTTGTGTCTGTGGCTTGTTTTAGAAGGAAGAATTTGAGAAAAGCAGTGGAGTCCTTCCAGCTGAAGTAGGGTTTATTCTCAGAACCTTCTCCAAATATGTTTCCAGATGGGAATCCCTCCTGAAATTGCTGTCAGGGCAGACAATCTGTGAAACATTCAGTTCTCACTGTCTTTTGCTGAAAGACCTTTGTCACTCCTGGTCCCACTCAAGCCAAATGAGTTGTAGTGTGATGCACTTTTTTTTTTTTCTGGTTTAAATCTTGTGGGAAATGGTTAATTACACTTCCATGTGGAAGCTTCCAGCTTATTCAGTTAGTTAGTGTGTCCATTCACCAAAATATAGCTCCAAAGAGGACTGAACTAATGACTTCTCAGTACACGAGGATTGCATCTTACTGATCTAAATTGGAACAGACCAGCATTTCCTTCCTGTGTGTGTATCCAGGTGTCACACAGAGAGGAGATACTGGTTAAGCTGTACTCACCGTCACACTAAACTCCATTCTGTAGGCTCCAGGCAGAGGTCTCCAAATTAGATTTATTCTACCCCCATCTGTGGGATAGCCTCCATAAAATACATCTGCTGCATCAGAGGCAAATTTTGACTTGAAGGCTCTCACCTCTGTATTAGAGAAGTCTGGCAGCCCTCACTGTTCATAGTCACTTGGCATCAGGTGATGAGTGACTCATTTCCAGCATCTCCTTCCACGCTCATGTGCACTGTTATGGCCTCCTTTTTTTGCTTGTTTTTTTTATGACCAGCAGAAATCCTTGCAGATTTCCACTTAAACACCTTTTATTATTTTATTAAGGAAATGCTGGGTTTGTATCTCTCTTCTCTTTTGCTTAAGGTATCTGTTTTTTTCTTCTTGAGGCTGTCTTCTTGATAGCTCTAGCTGACCAATTCAGTGTATGAGAAGAGCTTCCTTGCACTGATTAGCGTGTAGGAGAAAAAATAATTGGTGGTGAAAAAAAATTTTCTTAAATATGAAATTATAGGAACCACATCTCAATTATTGCTAAGTGAACCTATTAAAAACATCTCTTCCCTTAATAGCAACTAAAAACCAGTAACCTCTTCTAAATACCATACTACTTGCTCCTTCAAGAGTTTAAGAAAAAGAGTAATAGGATTCTTAATATTAGATAATTTCAGATTTATTAATAACATTTCCAACCATGCAGATGGTACAAGAGGTATTGCATTTCATGCTTATAGGTGTAATGACTGACTGACAAGATTGTGAAAGTAAGTTCTGTTTTTCTGACAAATTCCATAATGGAAGTTGCTTTCTCTGAAGCATGAGCAAATTGCTGTTGGCACTGACAGAGGGGGCCAGCCAGCTGGTCTGAGAGTGGCCCCAGCAGTCCAGCTCCAGAACTCTGGAAGCTGACTTACCTTCTGGGGGATGGAGCAGGGACTGTGTCAAGGACTGTTAGTCAGGAAGAACTACTTCCAGAATCTTGCCTAGGCTGTGAGTTATTCCAGTGCTGGGCAAGTTGGCTTGCTTACTGCTTCTTTGTCCTTCTAATAAACCAGGTGACCTTTCTTGAAGAGTGCAGTACCTCAGAATAGACTGTGCATCCTACCACTGCCTTACAGAGCTAATATAGCCTTTGCCTGGTGCTGCATGCTCCTTGTGAAAATCCCTGTGCAAGGGTACAGCTGGATGCTAATTTCCTCAGGACCCTGCTTTGTCAGCTCTTACCAGTATCTTGCATATATTATAGTTGTCTGTTCAGGATGGGAGCAGTGGAGAAGGCGTGGACAGTCAGTTTCTGGCCCATGCTTATTGTGTAAGTCGATGAGTTCCTGTGAGAGAAATAAAAAGAAAAATGATGTGTGACTGCTTTGTAGAAACAGAGGATCTCAGCAGAGATCTTTTCTTGTTCCCTTTCCTCTCCAAGGTAGGGTTTTTAATGCATAAGTCTCTGCATCACAAACAATTTAATTACGTGTATCTCTGCTGAGAGCTGGCAATCTCAGCAGAGAAGCTGAAAACTGGAGGGGCTGGAAGAACATACTCACTTTCGCCTTAGAAGAGGTTTCCTCTAAGTTAGATTGAGACATGGATTTGTTAGAGTGCATCCAGAGGAGGACCACAAAAATGATCCAAGGGATGGAACACCTATCCTACCAGGACAGCTGAGAGAGCTGGGGCTGTTCAGCATGGAGAAGAGAAAGCTGTGAGGTGACCTGATAGCGGCCTTTCAATATCTAACGGGGAGCTACAGGATAGAATGGGACAGACTCTTTAGCAGGGTCTGTGGTGATAGGACAAGGGGAAATAGTTTCAAGCTTAAAGATGGTCGGTTTCAGTTGGATATAAGGAAAAAGTCTTTTACAGTGAGGTGGTGAGACGCTGGTACAGGTTGCCCAGAGAAGTGGTGGAAGCCCCTGTCCTTGGAGACATTCAAGGAGAGGCTAGACCAGGCTCTTAGCAACCTGATCTGACTGTGGATGTCCCTGTTTATTGCAGGGGAGTAGGACTAGATGACCTTTAAAGGTCCCTTCCAACTCTAAGGATTCTATGATAAGGTTATTGTGGCAGGGACACTTCAGTTCTAGAAGTCTTTGCCCACAACTCGATGGAGAATAAAGGACATCAGCCCCTAGAACTGTCAGTGCATTGGATTCCATAAGTTTCAGGTGATTTATATGGAAAAAAAAAATCACTTGTAAAAATCTAACACACATGGAGGGTGCTTTTCATGACTCTTCAGATATAGGTATGCAAATGATTCTTTTTTTTTTTTCCTTGCCCTCTTACAGTGAGTCACATTTCTTATGCTACTGTCACATGGGATTACAGAAACATTTGCAAAACTCTTCATGCTGAGTTACAATGGAGTAGTATCTTTGGGATCAGAGCAGGCTGGCTGTAATTTTACCCTCATCCAGCTACATTGTTGCATCTCTGCTATGCAGAGCCAAATATACAATCTCCTGAATGGATGATACTGAATCCCTGCAGAGGTTAAGGGGGCGTTCCCCTTGCATGCTGGGTGTCATTTGGGAATTTGTTTCAGAACAGATTGTATGGGACTTTAGCGTCTCACTGTTTGCAGAGCTAATAAAGTATTGATCTGTCATGCACATCTGTTTGAACTTACATGGTCCGGTTTTGGAGGGATGAGTTGGGATTTAACTACCTGATTCCCATTAAATGTGGCTTAATCCTCATGCTGTGTGTTGCAAATTAACCCTTTTATGAGCTTCTGTGTTGGCACAAGTGGGATTAAAGAAAGCACTACCCTAAATCAAATCTATTGCAACCTTTTTTGCTTGTGGCTGCTGGTATATGGTGTCTTTCTAAAGCCGAAGTGCCCAAGATATGGACCAGTTTTGTATCAAGCACGAAGCACAACCTGTTTATAGATTAAGCCTTAGTTCACCGTCTTCCCAATGCCAAGCAAAGCAAGGTCAGCCTCTAACATGCTGACTGCAGCTCACAGCACATGTGGATAGAGCATTACTGCAGAATCCTTGTGTTCATGTTAAGGGTGTGCCAGCTGAGTCGGGCATGTAAAACCAGGGAGAATTTCTATCTTGTTCTATAAGTGCTTGCCTATGTGCCCTCAGGAGCAGAGCAGCCAGCACAGGCACTCTTCAGATATTGGTCAGATCCAGCTGTGCTGCCCTGTGGGGAGGAAAATAGAGTGCCCTGCTGTTGTGGAGCCTGCTAGAGGGAAATCTTGCCCTGCTGTTGGACAGGTGTGCTGGAGAAGGCTTTCTGTAAACCCGGCACACTCAAAGCTGAGCAAGCCTATCTGATAGTTACAATTCTGTTTTTGAATTGAGTTACACAACATCTGTCCCTAAATGTAGGTGAACTAATTGATATCCTCTAGTCCTGGCTAACCATGCAAAGTCCACTTTGGAAATGTCCGTAGGTCAGTGTGTCATGCTGAACATTGAATTGGAGCGATCAGCCTGCTGCCTTCTGCAGAGTTGTCTCTGGTCATACAAACTATGAATTTGTCACCATTTATCGGGTTTGTTTAGATGTTCCCACACAGCCTGCATTCTGCATGTGTGGCAGTTAGCTGCAGCACTGGCTTCTCAGAGATGGGGAGTTCTGCTGGTGCGGAAATACTGGCTCACACAGCACAAGCTAAGATGTCTTTGAGGAGGGGAAAACATTTGTTCTAGCAGCAGGCTGCAAGCTAAAGCTCTTGGTTAGCTAGTAGGGCTGCACTTGGATGATATGCTAGAAGTGCAGTTAGTCTTGCCATAAAGAAGATGGGAATATAATGAGGAAAAGGCATGGAGAGTGTTCCACATTCAGTTCCGTAGCTAAGGCAACTTTATTTTTTTTTATCGTTTTCTGTGGCTGTTTGGACTTAATAGCTATACCTTAAACCTCTCTGTTGCAGTTATTTCTGTTTGTTGCAAAGATATTTAACTAGGAAGGTGCCTGGTTAGCTGTTATCCCCCTTGTACTGGTCATTACCATCAGGTGGATGTCCTCTTAAACAGATGTGCGTGTAATTTTTTTATTTTTATTTTTTTTAACTGGTATAAGCCATATAATCTCTCTCTTCTCCTCATCCTCCTCTGTCTTTGGGGGCCTTTGTTGAAATGGTGAACTTAAATGACTTCCTTGCACTCCAGAAAAGTTTCTGCTGAGTCCCTCTTAATTTTTTTTTCGTTGCTTTAAAAAATAAAAAGTAAATAGAAGGGAAAAAATGTAATAAAATTGTCATCACTAACTTTGAGAGAACTTTGAAGGAGGCCAACAGCAGCTTATTATGTCTCTGTCTGTAAATGATACTGCCAGAAAAACTCCTAACTCATAAGTGAAAAGGAATAATCCTCATTGAGTAAAATCTCTGAATGTGGCGTGTCTTAACGCAGGGATGTCTCAGTTTTTTAAGTCCAAAGAAATAGGTGCAAGTAGATGTTAAACGGAGCAGAGAACCACAGCGGGTTTGGCTGTGTGATCACATATGGAAATGAGTGGTCTATGCTCAGCACATCTTCAGTTCTCACCAGTTACCAAACAGGCAGTTTCAGTGGCTGCAACATCACCGAAGTCTGAGAGAGCTGCACCTATTTAAATTAGTGGTGGATTTGGCCTTAAAGTCACAGCGCATCAGGTAGTTTGTGTTTTGGTCTTGGCATAGGAGGACAATACATGGCATGATACAGAACAGAGCATTGCTGCCTATACAGCAATATTGGGAATTGCACCTTCATGTCACAAAATTTAATTTGCTTGGCACAAAACATCAAGGGGCAGGCTTTAAATCAGTGAGGTGTAAGTGTGTTACTACCTCTTAAAACAAGTGCCTTCACCTCTTCTTTTCACTTTCCCTGTAAATGAACAAAACCATATCTTCTTTGGGAAGTTTCATCCCCACCTCCTCCTCTATGGTCTGGATTTTAGGTATCCGCCCTGTTGGGTGTAAATCTAGCGAAGATTGAATCCCTCTGGAGTAGAGGAATCCCAGATTATAACAGAGGTTCCAAGTCCGTAATGCTAAAGCCACAGCATAGCACCACATTTATTAGATAGTCCTCACTTTTTATAAAGGAAAATGTTAGAAGAACTCATAACAAATGCAAGCTGAAAATCATTAATTTTTCCCATGTGGAAGCACTAGCCATTCCTGGCTAAAAATCTGACACTCTGTAGGTGAAATTATTTGGGTTTCTTTTTACTTGCTGCATGAACATTTTCCCTCCCTCCTCTGTAAGGTGAAATGCCATAGAAACGGTGAGATCCTAAAGTGTTACAGGTCTTTCTGAAAAGAGATGGGGTCAGTGGCTGGCCTCTATCAGGAAAAATGATGATGTTCCGTAGCGGACAGTCTGTGCAGACCTTGTGGGGGGATTTTATCACACCCTGCTCCTCTCCGAATGAGGCCAAAACAAGAAAGCACACATGATTTTATCAGCATTCCTGAACTGCTCGAGCCAGTCTAAAACTTAAGTGGGATTTAAACTTATCCCACATAAATGATAGAACTGGAAGCAATAGCAGTGTTACTAACAAATCCACTAGGATGGTTATTTATGTTTGGTTTTGTTGTTCTTTTTTAAAAATCAAAAACAGTTTATCATTACTTTGCATGCTTGAGGAGGCGAAGGGAGGGGGAGGAAGATGTATCAGATATTAAACGTTACTTTTCTTTTCTGAAATCCAGGTCTACAGCATCAGGACAAGAGCAAGGATACTTCTTGGTTCTGAAGTCCAGATATAAGTTAAGACCAGCTAGAGCTGGAGTCAGCACAGCTTGGCGGGTGAAATAACCATCGCTGACTCCTTCTGCACGGGGCAAAGGACACGCGTGAAGATGAAGAGCCAACCATTCTCATTTTGCTATTGAGCCTTTTACTTGCAAGGCCACTTATGGGTCCCACAATGTTGGAAAATGAACGACAGAAAAACAAACTCGCTTTTCTTTCTTTCCTCATCTGAGCCTGCTGCAGCTGGGCAACCTAACTCCTTTCTGCTCCTTTAACAGTGTTTTGTTTTGTTCAGCTTGATATTTTTATGAACAGTCTCAATTGTCAGGAAAAAGACTCCCCTGACTGCAGTGCGCCTCCTTTCAGGAATACGTTATTTTGTAGCTCTTTGTGCATCTATTTTTGTAGAAATACAGAAAGTTTGGTTAAGGATTGATGGGCTATTTTAGGATGACATATTTTTTTAAAAAAAAATTGTAAAAATTGTTAAGTTCTGTTTAAAGAACTTGCTCTCAGAGAAGCACTGGCAAAAATGTATAAAATGCTATTTTTAGATGTTTGTGATGTGTTTGTGCATTTTGTTTTGTTTTGTTACCTCAGATGTCTATCTTTCCCTTCTTTTTAAAGAGCTAAACCTTCTTTGTTTCCACATTGCTAGATCTTGATGTTTTCATCCTTTTCTTCTAGCTTAAGCAAGTATAATTCGCACCTAAAGTTTCAGCCAAATATTTTTCCTGCTGGTGTTAGATTCTAGTAAGGGTGTTTTTGTTCTTGTTTCTAAAGATGGCTTTGTGCTGTGCTGTCAGAAACTTGCAAATGCCTTTAGCATGGATCAAAGCCTGGACTTACAGGAACTGCATTTCCAACCCATCCAGTTTTTCAAAATGGACCAAATACTTTCATGGATCTAAGTCAGACCTGAGTTTGGACCTCATCTGTGATCCATGGAAGCTGATGAATGCAGTTCCCTATGAGTTACGCTTCAGGCTCTCATAGTAATCGTTATTACCAGCATATTCTTATTTTAACTCATGAGGCAAGACTTTCAGCTAAGTTATTCCAAGGGTTTTAACTTGTAACATGAATGTTTAGGAAAGAAATGTCACTTTTATAGGAATGCATGGCTTGCAGAAACAAAACGTTTTCAACTGGCCTGATCTGTCTGCTGAGCACCTCATGGGAAATGCTGAAACTTTCAGCTGCTGTTGACTTCAAAATCTGGTTGTCTAATCTAAGATTTGCTGGGGGCCTTAAGGGACCCCAGCTACTGCTCTTGAATTTTGTAAGAAGTTGCACATGCTCAGCGCGCCCAAAAGCTGGGCTTTGTCGCTGTCAGGGTAAGAATCTGAAGTGGGAAGTGACATGGCCAAGTCTAGTCACAGCACACCTCAGGGTGTATGAGAAGCACCATTTCTGGCCTGGGTCCTGGGTCTGACATGCTTACTAATGGCTTTAGTGGAAGCCAAGAACAGGATCCAATCCTGAATAAGGGCTGCAAGTTTGCCCTCAACAGCCCCATTCCTGTGATGGCGCTGTCCAGCCTTAGTGACTCCAGTGAGTGACAGTATGTGCTTAGCTGGGACTGAGTGCAGGATCAGGGTTGCCAAATCCTGGCTATTGCTTGGAAATGTTGCCTTTCTGATCTTTTTACCTTCAGTGAATGAATACGTTTGGGATCCCCCTGCAACATTTCCCAAGGCTCTCATAACCTATTATATTTCTGTTACCATTGTTTTAGGGCATCCCTTTCTAAAAGACTAACCACCTAGAGGGAAACCAAGACCTAAATGTAAGACTGATAAAAGAAACAGTATAATTTTAACGCAGTGAGTATTGTGAATGTAGGGTTGTCAGGTGGACACCACATGGATGTGTGTGTGAAAGGGGAGGGGGAGTGTTGGGATGTGCCTGCCAGTCTGAAATTCAGGCCTTCCTCCCTTGTACTGCTTTTTCTCTCCAAGCTTTTGAACTTGATCGTATGAGGTGTTGAGTTCTCCCTTGACATAAGAGAGGGCTTGACATGCTGGCACTGTGGGCAGTAGGATTATATCACAATTTGATCAAAACTTTAAGCATGTACCTTACTGATATGAAGTTTCAGGCAGTGTTAAAGTGCTGAATTGATTATTCTTATAGGTTACTTAAAAATAATATGGTTGTAGTTTCTACATTGGGATGCTGAATTAAATGCTATTCTTCCCTTTTCCCACCTCTTATCTTTATAGCCTATCAGTATTTCTTCCTTTTAGTGAGTTTCACTCTCATGAGAGTTTTGAATATTATTGCTGTTCTGGTGGAGCTAGCTCCCCAGTGTGTCAATGAATTAGTAACAGATTGGGAAAACTGCATGGAAAGGAAAGTATCAAAAGGCTCCATGACTTGTTTATTTATCAGGACAATATCGTTCAGGAAGTATGAGTTCCTTAGATAAATTAAAAATTAGGAATTCTTACAGTGTTAGAGATACTGGGGAAAAAAATCCAAGCATTTTCTTTTTTTTCCCCCGGTCTTGGTAAAGCTGGAAGGCAAAGAGGCAACATTTCACAAGGGAAACAATGAGGAAAGTTGTAATTTAGCTCTTTGAACATCAGAGCTGGAGAGTTTAGGGCAGAAGAGAGCAAAGCAGTATTTCTTTTTGAGATGTAATATGCTTGATTTCCTGAAACAGTTTAGTTAATGTCTAGGAAGAGCAGTCACTTCATTGCCTTCCTCTTTGCAAGTTCAAATGATGAAGGATCTCCTCCTGCTCCCTGTGGTTGTCAAAGCGGATTGGGACAGGAACAATCAAGCCTGCAGTTTGCACTGGAATTCCTTTATTGAATATTTTATTGAGTTAATGGGTAGAGAGCATGGATATGTGGTGAACCTGTTGCCTCTTTCCTCAGGGACTACTGCTATATGCTCAGTTTCCCATGCTGAACTTCTGAGTGTTCTAGCAGAACTTGTGTTACTCAGCAGGCTCTAGGAGACACATGCCAGTAAAAATCTGCTATCATCTGTAGCTGTTCACACACCAGTCGACCAGCTTTGGAAGACAAATAAATTCAGTTATTTTCCCTCAGTAACAAACTGTCCCGCGTACTAACAACTGAGCAGAAAGTAAAAGCCTGAGTATGTAGCAGTAGCCCTGCTTCTATTCTCTGATTTGAAGGACTAGAAAGAAAAAAAAATTCTTCTCTGTGACAAGTTTTTAAGTTAAATTGAGCAGATTTGCTTCTCTCTCACACGTGTGGCTATACACGCACATTTACATGCACAGAAATGTGCTTATGAGAAGCAGATGCTATGCTAATACTGCTCTTGAAGGAGGAGGGGATTGCTTGCGATGTTGCACTTACAGCATATTGACGACAGTGAGAAAGAAAAGGGAATAGTAAGGCTGCTCATGCTTCCACAGATAGGATACAGGGCCCTTAAAATCAGGTCACAGACATGGCATGTGTCTTAACTTGTTACTAAGGGAGCTTCATTCTTTTCGTGTGTGGTGGATTCTAATGCTGTACCAAGAAAGTGGATGATTCATTTTCTGAGGTCTTATAAAAACATGATGTACTTTGTCACTATTTCTGGGAGAACATAGGGAAACTATTGTTTTATTTCAAGAAAACCTAAATATTAAAGTCTTTAAAGTTATCTGGGATTTTATTTTGTTCCTAATAATGATGAGAAATCCACTCTCAGTTTTTGTGTCTTGTTTGCTTAAAGGCAGGGGATGTTCAACCTGACCACCAGATTTTGGAAAGCAGATACCCATTTTGTTTCAGCTGGGGCACTTCCATCCTAACAAGATGATGCAGTACTACAGCTACTAACCACCCAGCAGATTTTATTTCTGGAGAGCTGAATAAGCTATGATTGATGACAGTAAAATGCACTTTGTTATGATTTTTCTCTTCACGAGACACAAATTTGCTCATCAGCTTTTCTGATTCCTCTTTCGTAGTGTGAAGTGTTCGATGAATGTCAAGATTCTCTCAATATTCTGTTTCTCCTGCCTTTAAACATGCTTTTCAGAATTAATTTCTCACCCTAGCTTTCAGAAAGACTGGTTGCACGCCTCTTGAGTGCAGAGGTTGCATGAGGGGAGTGTTATGTTTTCCCCGCTATGCTTATGAACACTTACCTTGGCACCCTGTTTCCAACCTATTGTGTATGTCTTGCTCTTCTTCTCCCACATGTCTTTATGTATATATGTATATACTTATATACATATATATATACGCACACACATGTAGTTATACCTAGTTCCCTCTTCCCTCCATTCCACCCTCATGCTTCAAATACACACTCTTTGGAAAAAAAGTGAATGACATTACTAAATCTCATCTGACTGAAAAAAAAAAAATGTAGGCATTTTATTGCATTCTCCATAACCTCAGGAGTGAATGGAATTTTTCCATACTTAAAAAGAAAAAAAAGAAAAAAGAAAAAAAAAAAGAAAAAAAAGAGAGAAAGAGAGAAAGGAGAGAGAGAGAAAAAGACAATTCCTTCCCCCAAAACCCAACATTTCAAAAGCCCTGATCTCTTGTATGTGTAGAGATGACCATGCAGTCAGCAGAGTTACACAGAGAGGCACAATATGTTGCCTTTCAGTAGACAAATATATCTTGTTGAGTACAATTATTTTAATTAATTTCAGGTACAATATTTTTCTCCATATCAATGGACCAGCAACTTATGTTTCATTCAAGCAGTTTAGAATTACATATATATATATATATATATTTTAAAATTGACTTCCTGGCTTTAATGTGTCTGCCTTTGAGCTTTTAAAGGGTATTTGAATGATAAATATTGTTTGTGTGTGGATTTTTTAAAAAGTTGGTGCATGTTGTTTATGACTGAAATCTCATGTAAAGCAGGATGGTATTTAAACATAAATACTGCTTTTATGTATTAGCCCCATGGGCACAATCTGACAGCTATGATGCAGGAAAAGGGCCCTTTAAAGTCTAGAGGACTCTTGCCTGAGCATGGTCAGGAGAGGTTTTCTTGTGAAGGTTGAGCTGGTAGTGCTGTGAGCAGAACCGATCTTCTCCAGCACTGTGTGTAAATGGTTGGGCAGATGCTGCACAACACATTAAAATTAGACTGTACTTGCGGGTTTACACTTGTACCCTCTCATGGAGTGAACTAATTGCCAAAGGAAATTAAAGATATCTCTGGAAACCTTTGTTTTAGCAGCCATTGGTCAGCACAGCGCCCATAATCCTCTGGCTGTTCTTTTTCTGTGGTCTTCATGACACCATGGTGGGACCTGTGACAACTTGCCTGGAGTTCCCTGTGAACTACAGGATGTTTTTTTTAGCTCCCAATAAACTTAGTTTAGGGATGGAGGTGATTAAAACATCACAGTTCTTGTGCACCCACACAAAGGCACAAGCCTTCAAGTTAGATCAGCTGTGCATCATTGACAAGGGTGTTTGTTTTGCATGCAGGAGCCCTACTCCTCCTTTCTTCCCTCACAGTCTGTTGAAGTCTTTGATGGTGTTAAGATCATTGGGACCAGCTGTGAACTGCTGTCCAGTGTTGGCTGGAACAGAGAGGAGACCCAGGGTCTGGTCCAACATTGGTGGACATGTACTGGAATCCACACTGATTCCAGCAAGCTTGGGCTCAGGTAATTAGTACCTATATACAACCAATGTTCATAGCAGTTGAGGTTTACAGTAATCTAGTAAAGTATCTGCAGAACTATGCTGCACTTTCCCTGCTAGCTGTTTGTAATTATCATTTAAAACCATCAGTCAAGTCAGGGTCCCTCTACTTCCCCGCTTGATTCCCAATCCTGCTTCCCTCAAAACTCCATTGAACATTTTGTCCTTCTCATCAAAACTGGTGGGAGACTTTGTACAAAGAAAAGTGTCACTGTTTTAATTACTGAATAAATAATTTAATGTGAAGTTTATTGTTATATTTTTTATGTAATATTTTCAGTTTGGTCTGTATTTCTCAACAATTAGCTAATGCTTTCTTTTTATTCTTACGCAACTGAAGAACTCATAAATCTCTTTGTAAATTACAGCATCCTGAGTTTCTTTTTTTTTCATGAGATTAATTTCTACAGCCAAGAGTTTGTCTCCTGTTGAAAATATTGTAAAACAAGTGTTCTAAACTGACTCTCTCCTGAAATCGAACAGAGTGAAAGCCTAGCATCTAAGGGATTTCAAAAAGGGCTCTTGCATGAAGACACTAGCTTTCTCATTTTGATAGGGTCTATTGCTTTTGCTGCATTGTCTTTTTTTTTTTTTTTTTTTTGTCCCTATAAGTTGCTCTAGAATTAGAGGCTATTTTAAAATCAGATCTGGTAAGATGGTATAGCTGGTAGACCTGACACTTCTTAGTGTAAGAGCTTTTTAATTTTATAATCTTATTGCAGTTTTGATGCTCATCAAGTAGAAGTTTTCCATAAAAGTTTTTTTTATCACAAATTGATTTTTTTATGACAAAGTTAAGTAACTCCTGTTAAGGAAGTAACTATGCCCTTGCTAAAATTATTTTACAGCGGTTTAATTAAGTGATGTTTGCATGTCTGTGTTTTGGATTGAGGGCTGAAGGTCTGCTGTTTTGGTCACAGATATATCATTTACTGTTCCAGCAGTAGGGGAGGGGGAACCTCCAAACTTTGGCCAAGCACAGAGCTTTTGAAAAATTGCCACTTGCATGTGATCAGCAGGGAGCTGTTAAGAGTTTAGTTGCAAAATTCTGTTAAGATCCTGACCATATGCGCTATACTGTGTCAGAGCACCAGTAGATGAGTAGGAATTTCCCCATATGTCTTGCTCTGGGACTAATATCCAAGGCTGGACAGTGAGCAGAGTGCTTTGTGAGCAGAGTGCTTTGCCTCTGCTCAGAATCACCCTTTCCTTTCTTGGGCTATGAGTAAGAGGTGGAGAGAGCTGCCAGCCAGAAATGTAAGGAGAGGAAGACCAGGGAAGGGGGAGTTTGCATTCAAACATTCCTGTAGGAGAGAATGGGGTTGGGAACTACCGGAAGAAAAACAGTCTGCATGGATGATGGAGGTGAGGATGGGATAAGAACCACTGCAAAATAAGCAAATGATTCCTAACAATTGCTTGGCTTGTACATGAAAGAAGCAGAAAGGGACGTGACAGCCATCAAAAAATACCAGAGCAGTGTGAGGACTTGGAAATTTGGTACAAACTAAGTGTCAAGAAAAAGTTGGAATAAACATTGCAGGAAACTTCTTTCTTTGAAGTGAGCTGTGTACACTGTGGTCTAGTCTGTGAGGAAAGATCTGGGAGCCCTGTTGCTTTAAGACAATCACAAATAGCCTCAGTGAAGTAAATGTGTTTTAGGCAGCAATAGTGCATTAAACTGGGGGATGAGTGAGCTGATGTGCTTTTTCTTGTCTTCGTAACATCTACTATTCCCACCACAGTAGAGTTCCAGCTGCCTTGCCCCATGCCTTGGTTTCCAAATGCTCATAGGTGTTATTTCTGTATGTTCTCACTGCATCACAAAATGAGAAGGGAGCCAGTGATGCTATAGAGGAAGCACAGTTTTGTGACTGGTTTTATTCAAGCTGAACCACAGCCTCCATTCATGTAAATCAGTGCCACTCAGTTGAATTTAGTGACCTCATGTCCATCAAGAATCTCATCTCTTCCATCCAGATAACTCTTACTTTGGGTTTTATTGGCTGGCAACTGGGTTCCAGCCTGATGCCAGGGGGAAGCACTTCCCTTGGTAGCAGGAGGGAGCCGGATCACCTCAGCATGGGGTGATCCAACCTTCCTGGCATGGGGGAAACGCCGTGGAAAATGTGAGGAGCAAGGCTGGCATCCACCACACTGGTGGGGGAGGTAAGTGTGGCTGGGAGCCAGCTGCTGGGGCTAGCAACAGCCCTCCACAGCAACCCCCAGCACAGTGAGACTGGTCGTGCCGGCAGGACCTCATGCTCTGAGGGGTTATGCTGCCTGCGTGACGTGGGAGGCCGGGTGGGGACCAAGACATCTGGTGAGAATTCCTCATGGCTGAGCTGTGCGTTGGGCTGGGATGCCAATTAATTTAGCTGATTTCTTTTTTGGGGTTGTTGGGAAAAAGAGGGGGGCTGGATCGTGCAGCCTTCCAGTAATCGTCTCTCTTTTGGAACATCACTTTTGCTTTCTTTCAAGATGAGTGAGAAATGATATTTAAAAACAAAACAAACAGCACAATCACCACCAGGAACTACAACAGCGTCTTTGCCTTGACAATAACTGTACATCTGTAATGGTTTATCACTGAGGGAAAATGAACGGGTAATAAAGTTTTGATGTTGGCCATTGCGTGCACAGAGGTATTGCAGGCTTTAGAAATGATTTGTTACGTGAATGCCCATAGTAGCACCACAGTTCAAAGAGACATGGTTTGTTTTTCATGCTCATTTAGTTATGAATAACACCAGCTCTAATTTCCTCCTCCCACCAGCAAGCAGAGAGTCCTACATTGGAAGCCAAATATAGCAACAAAGATTTCTATATCTGGCCAAAACCAAAAAATCTGTTCCCTTTTAAGAATAGCACTCTATTATTTACTGGTGGAAATAGATAAAGAGAAAACTCAACTTTCAGGAACTTTCTCAGGGGGAAACTCCCTAGTCTCTTTCAAATGTCCTTTTTAAGAGTAAGCACTTATATTTTTGGCATCTATGTAGAAGTCAATGGGGAAGACTTCTGTAGAGGTCCATCAGTAAAGCAGGTTTGGAGAGGCGGTCTGTGTAAATATTCCTTACTGGCTGGTATGTTTTTTCAGCCCTGTTTTGTCTGTCTTCTGAGAAATAAATGCCAAATGGAAACTCCACAAGCTGCACAACTACTCCTGCTTTTTCTTCGCTCTTTTCTTTTGGGTTTGCTTTTGTGAAGAAGTTAATTCCTTCTCTCTGACAGACAGATTCCTTCTCCACAGAATAAGTAAGGTGGTGTGCAGCAGTAGCATCCCCCTTGCGCTCCTTTTCTTCTTGGCTTTCTCATCAGGGGAGTATGTGAGAACCAGCCTTGTGCTCTTTCCCATAGCTCTTTTCCATTTTCAGGTTGTGCAGTGCCTACAGAAGGGTGGCTGGGGAAGGTGGGCTGCTCCATTCCCTGTCTGGCTGGATGAGCTGGAAGAGAAAGGAGGTATTACAGACTAAAAACAGAAATGTCCAAGTCCATATGCTTCCTCTGGTGATTAGTTGATCTTTCCCAAACTGATCTTGACAATGAACATGGGCATGAATGTCGCTCTAGCTTTTTTTAAGCTGGAATTTGTCTTTAGGAGACTACCCACCCTTTCTGAGCTTGAGCAGTTTTTTTTTTTTTTTTTTTTTTACTTCTCTGCACCATCTGAGGAAGGATATTCAGCCCTTCCTTCGAAGGTTTTATTTCCATTCCAGCCTACCCCCACCACCCACCTGCAGGCAACTGGCTTGAGAAAAATATCCCATTCTCTAATCTACCAGCTGTCCTTGCTTTAGAAATATTGCCTCATTCATCTTCAGACTGGTCTTTGCTGTGAACACTTTAGGAGTACAGATTTAAGTCTTCCTTCTTCGGAAATATGGGATTTGCTGTTGTTGACTTCAGCAGGAGCAGGCTTGGACTCCCAATGCATCTTAAAATTGATGCAGGGAAGTGTCCTGCAGTGAATATATTTGCACTGGATCAGTTCTGCCTGCTTCATTACTGATAGAGTTTTAGATAAATGTAGGGATGTTTGGAAATATTTTGTGTATGTAAATATGTAAAATATGCAAAACAAAGCTAACAGCTGTGGGGTGTATTCATTGCTCACGTGAGTAGGCTTTGTGTAATGTTTTTTCCATCATCCCCTCTTTATTTAAGCATCTGCATCTGTTCCAGGATAATCACTTCTCTGTGATTCCCACTGGGCAAGGAGGGAGGGGACTGGCTGTGTCTATGTGATACCGTAAAGACTGCCTGAACTTCTGCAAAGAACCTCGTACTTCACAGTGAAACCTCCTTTCCACAAAGTGTGGGAGCATACGTCCTGAAGGCAGCACGCAACAGTCACTGCAATAGATGTGGAACATACTGTGGGCCTGAATGAACTTGGCTGCTCGAGAGTGGTAATGCAAGGCACAACTAATAGCACAGGACATTTGCAGCCAACCCTGAGTACTTCGTAATGAGCCTGACAAAAGCATTAGTCACTACTGTGTGAGTCTTAATTTCCTGAATTGAATGTGTTGCTTAGAAGGGGGTGACAGTTCTGCAGCCTCTAGTCCTTTATTTAGCCAGAGGGAGCTGATGCCTACATATGCATGAGAGAGCACTGCAGTAGGAAAAGAGTCACCCAGAACAAGCTCAGTCCATAGCCTAGTAGACTCTTCACATTTATTTATTTAATTATACAATATGTTTCTTTTTAGACATCCTTTCAGAGAGGGTAATTCATCCTCTATGCACAGTGAGGCTCTGCTTTGCTTCTGAATGCATCAATTCCGCAGGATGCTCTGTGTGACTTAGCCACCTATTCTTTTGAATGATATTTTCTACCCTCATCCTTGGTCTTGTTCTCCATTTCCATTCCAGTTTATCTTGAAGAGCAGGCTTTCTAAATCCTGGCTTCCTGGTGATTTGGGTACCCTGGCTCTGTATCACACAATTAGCATCTGAGTGCACAGTGAGTTTAACCTGTCTGTAAGCTTGGGGTCATGGATTTTAGAGGGTGCAAAACAAATACAAGCTTCATTTGTTTGCTTGGTGGTCCCAGTCACAGCAAATGGAAGTGCTTGGCATGAACAGCAGCCCTGAGTAATGGGCAAAGTGAAAGTGGAGCATCATTCAGCCGGAGCCCAGGAGACATCCTGGCTCCCTCGGAAAAAGCTGCCTTTACTCTAGCAAAGGAAACAGTGTAGTGCATTCTCCAGAGATTTATTATTTTTCATCCTCCTTGCACTCAGTTAACCTACTTATCCCAAATACATGATCTAGGAGTACCTAAGCATGGTTCTGGTTACTTGAGGCTCTTTTGCCTTGCTGATGAAAACATTTTTGTGTGGATAGGCTTGAAGAGATTTTCTTACTTACAGGTGCAGCATTCCCCTTCAAACCTTTGCATAATGTACAAACTTTTCAAAGATTCAGTCATCCTATGAGGGTTTTGAGAGCATTTTACTTCCTAGGAAAAAACACAGTGATAAATCTAACAATGTGCTTACTTTCAATGTAACTAACCTTTATATATGTAGTTTAAGCATTTTGGAAATGTTTTTAATATAGGATTTATTATGTGACTGGCACTTCCTTGGACTCTCCAGAACAAAACAATTTATTCACGATCCTACCACCATCAGTTTTCTTCATTAGATAAATAGATAGATAGGCAGATAAACACGTAGATAGATATCTTTATGAGATCATAGAAATACAGAATGATAGAATGGATTAGGCTGGAAGGGGTCTTAAAGATCATCAAGCTCTGACCCCCTGCTGTGAGCAGGGTGTCCTCCACCAGCTCAGGCTGCCCAGGGCCCCATCCAACCTGTCCTTGTGCACTTCCAGGGATGGGGCACTACAGCTTCTCTGAGCAGAGATTAGAAACCTCCTGCCAGTCTTACTTCAGTACTAATGCAAAAAAATACCAAAACGACAATAAAAACCCAACTTAATGGGGATAAGACTTCAGCAATCTATAGCATTTTACAATATCTTTGTGCTATATTTTTCTACTTTAAAAAGTGACAGGTTCATTAACTCTTGTTTTATCAACTCTTCTCTCACATGACATCTAGAGATTCTACCACCCATTTTCCCTTTTGGTAACTAGAAATTGCTGCCAGCCTGGATGGTACAGCAAAGTCTTTGAGGAAACTGTTAATCCTGTTACTTAAAAAGAAAGAAAGAGTATTTTGTGGCTCATATGTTGTGTGGTTATTTTTTTTTCTTGTTTTATGTGATGGAGAAGTTGCTTTTCCTTTTAAACTAGATGCAAAATGACAAGAAAAATACATGGGCTGAACCAGACCCCAAACTTCTTGCTGTCCTCACCACTGCAATGCCTATTTGTTGTCTTAAAAGCATGGCATTTCGTTCCTCACTCCAAACATAACAGGCGGCAACTAGTTTCTTTCAGTTGCTTTGTGTTCATGATACTCTGCAGTACGTGCAGTTGTCATCAAATCTGGACAGCAATCACTGAAACCATTTGACTATGTGTTTAGCTGCAATAGCTGCTGTTCTTCATGAGCAAACTCGTCATTCATAGTGTGCACTTACAAAGCAGTGTTTGCAATGTGACGGTTTGATAATAAATGGAATTATGTTGATCTTATTATTTCGATTTGAAATATAGTGAAGCATAGAGGAACGCTGAAACTGAGTAACAAGATGTAAACCTCAAGCTGCAAATTTGGCTCTCCAGAAATTATTCCCTTTGAGTATTTCAGCTTGTATTTCAGTGTTTCTTAACAAAAGTTCTCCTTTGCAGAGGAGCTGTTTTCCATGACATACATTACTGATTACTTTTCACGTGGCTTTTTGCTGATTTGAAGAGATCTATGAGGAAGAATAGAGAACCCAGATCAACCGATGTCAAAACCTCCAGTTATCTTATGCACAGCTTCATTGCAAGATCTCTTCTGCAAATCTCAGACCTGTTATTTTCTTAATACGAAATAAGCAATCACTGTAATTCCATCTCAGCTGGAGTACTATTTCTCCTCTTTTTTTTTCCCTTTTTGATGGGTCAGATTTAAGCCATCTGCAGGCAGATGGAAAGGAAAAGTGGAATTATTGTTTTCACCAAAAATTTTTGCAGCTGTCAGGGTGTGTTTGACACAAGCCTGATGGCTGAAAACAGACAGGACACTTTGTCCCAGCTGAATATCAGAGACGATACGAACTCTTCATGGCTAGCTCTTGGAGAACTTGGGGCTAAATGAGGTAAACAAGAACATTACTTAGCCATACACTAGGGCTTTCCAGAAGGAATTATTCACTGAATTATGTACTGCTTTTGCTGAGCCTAAGTGAGACCCTATCGGTTTTGGCATGAGGTGGTAACTCTCTCTAAATTAAAGTCACTATATATCTTACAAACCACTGTTTTGTGAACGACATACACATGGCAGAGGCTGAAACCATCAATTCCAGTACCTGTCATTACATATTGCTTTTATAATTCAAATAATTTATGGCCCCATCATTAGTAACTGCAGACAACGAAAAAGGGATTAGAGCAGCTTTCTAGGAGGGACACCATGAGGTATGACTCAAACCCTCCCAGTGTGGACTAGAAGATTACTTCACCACTTTGTGTCCAAACTCTGCTGGCTCCTAGGTCGTACCAGCGTTTCTTCTTGTGAAATCAGGCCTTTCTGAAGGAGCAGAAAAGTCTAAGTCTATATGAAAACCAGATTCACTACCAGAGCTCATCTTCAAGAAGCATAGACGAGTTTCCACCTGGGCTACAGAGCTGATCTTCTTGCACCCTTGTAGATGTCTTTGGATGTAGGAGTGAGACTCTTCATTGGCAATGTGATGTTTCTCACCACAAGCTGATATCATTTCTTTACCATTTGATGGCAGAATTTGCTGTCATTTTCTGTTTTCTTTTTTTTTAGCTACTTGAATATTGTATTAATATCATTAATATGAGCTAAGATATTTAACATGAAAAGTTTTGTCCTTCTCATCATGAGTCTTGGGAGTGATAATCCTATGAAGTAATCATAAGATCTATTTTTCTGGTCTGAAGTGACAACCGTGTATCATCTCCATCTCCCGGAGCTGACACTGTCTTGTTGGTATTTATTCATGTTTTGTTTTTCCCCCCAAATACTCTATCTGTATATATCTGCAGACAAAATGTGCTTGAAATAATCTAAAACTAAGAGAATAAGAATTCAGGAACTGTGAGCTATTATCTGTCGTTAAGTCATCCAAACTTTGTGGTGCACAAATTTTGAGTTGCACTTTTGTTATTCTGTGGTTACTGAATGTGTTGTAGAATAGCTCAAATTGAAAGAATTTTGGAAACGGTTCATCATCTAGTTCAGAAGATCATGCTTCACACTGATCTTGGATCAAGGTAAGATGGGATCATGCTGCTACAGTTGTAATTTGGCTAGCTTGAAGGGAAGGAAAGTCCTGAAGATGTTCCAGTTCCTTTTTTCGCTCATTTTTGGAGATCGGGATTTTAACTTCAACAAGAAAACCAAGAAATCGAAAAGCTAATGGAAACAACTCCACAGGGATTCCCAAAAAGGAAGGTCGCATAGAGTAGATGCTAAGTCCTATTCATGCCACTCATTAGTCCAGCGAGTGTACATAGCTGTTGAACATAGCTGCAAAGTTCTAGTGCATCAAAACTGATTTTCACAAAAGGAATATTTTCTACTATTTCTACGCTTGATATACAGTGCTTGGACATGTACGATGTAAAGCCGTGTTCCCAACCGGGTATTTTGCAGCCATTTACACCGGCACAAAGTGGGTGTGAAGTGTTCCCATTCAGAACTGAAGATGATCATTCGCACCCACTTAGCAGGGCTGTAAAGGACCGTGGAAGTGGCCAGAAAAGGGAAATCCAGGCCCAGCATCCTGGTGGAGCTGGAAGCCAGACCCGGGGGCAAGCCAGGATTGCCATTGCTCTGTGCCTGATTTCTGTGAGCAGTTCTGTGAAGAAAAATTATTCCTTTCCTATAGCTATCCTTGTAAATGAGAAAGAGACGATACTAAACACTGTCAAGGCGCTAAGGCTGCCCTGCTCTCCCTGAGCCATCCATTTGCATGCAGTTTGCTCCTATCTGCGGGTTTAAGATATTTGTTCCCCTGTGGCAGATCCAGGTGCAGATCCTTCACTCACAGGTGGTGTTGCATCTGAAGTAATCCCTGTACCTCCTTGAGAGAAGGACTGTAACAGGCTTAAATAACACGGGAACCTGATTTGGAACTAAGAAAGATAGTGGCATTAGAGATTATAAGTGCATTACAGAGCTCTGAATTAATCCATCCAAAAGCAGTTAGTAGAGAAAGCATTGTGGGATACAGATGCAACCCATAGTTACTGCAAGCAGCTCTTAGCCCATGTCTCAGGAAAAATACACAGATTTACGTGACTCCTGCGAACAGCCAGGTGTAGAAGTGTGCAGTTCTGTCACTGGTGTGCCTCTACTCCTTAACCATACATATTTATGAAAACAGTAGTGATATAAGGTCTCAGAGAGGAAATACTGATTAAAAATTGCAGTATGATGGGTGTTTCTCTGTTTCTGTTGTTGTCCATGATGAACGTTTTACTTTGTGTATTCCAATGCAAACTAAAATAACTTGGCTAACAAATTAAAGATCTGGATAATAGTGTAGAAATTTCATGTGGGCAGAGTATACTGTTGGCCAAGTAGAAGGAAGTGATAAGGTGCTTTACTGCATTTCATCACCTCCTTGCTGACAAAGACGAAAACTCAGGTAGGTCATCTCTATTTAATCACTAAAACTTGGCATGGTTTGTATGGGCTGCTCTAGTGCACTGAAACCACCGACTTGAATGCTGTTGATCTGAGTGGGTGTTATATTTTCTCTGCTTCTGTTCCTAGAACTGAGGAAGTTGCACGCTTCCTCAGTAAATTCTTTGCAAATATTCATTTAATAGAGCTTACTGAAGGTGTCTGAGATTGTAAGTAGGAAGAAGTGTAGAGGCATTGCATGTTATTATTGTCAGCCTATTTTCTGTGCTTAGAGGTATGATCATTACTTACAGATGTGGCTTTAGTTTCCTTACTGAGGGAATCATGCAGTTTTATGTATTTGTGGTGGTGGTATTGTTGTTTTTTCCTAATCTCCTCCGGGAAGTTTATAATGACGTTTGCACTTGAACTGAGCTCTTCAGTGGGTGCACTCCTTTATCAGGTCGGATGCACAATAACAGGTGCGCTTTGGAGAGTGGATCTGGGAGCAACAAGTCTCCTTGAGTAAACTTGTTTTGCTATTCATTTCACTAAGGTCCTGAGGTTTTGCTTTTTTTCTATATTTGCTCTTGTGAACTGTACAAATCACATTATGAACAACGAGTGCATTCAGGTCTTTATGTTGATGCAAACTGCCTTCTGCATGTAGTCGTAGCTGGGAGGACAGGGATGTCCCCCTGCTGTCGGAAGACAGGTGACTGCAGACTGCTCACACCATTACTGTGCCCCTGTTAAACAAATATCTCCCTGGAAAAGGCTGTAATGGGAAAGGCAACGACCGACAACATTAATTATGAAGATGGGAGTTTTAAACCAAACGAGTACATTGAAATCCTGAGACAGATTGTTCAGAATTTACCTATGTCAATTTCTGTGTAGACAGCTGTAATTATAACCACTGGGCATGGCCTGGGCAACAGCTTGGCTGTTACATTTAGAGGCAATTATTAAACAGTATTGTTAATTACAAGCTAGTTTCCCCTAAAGCAACTTATGCTTGAAGCTTCTGTGATTTAAATGTGAAATGACCCCTTTATTATTTTATTTAATTGATATTGGCTGAAACTAATTAACGTACAGAAGTCAAATTAGTCTTAATTAGAGAACCATTACCAGAACAATTCTAATTAGTATTAGGGGTGGAAACATTTTCAGTGACACTGAACAGTTAAGTGAGAAGTAACTGTATGAGCCACTGTGAAAGCAAAGAACTTCAGACAGAATACACCCACAGAGGTTTGGTCTTATTTTTTTTTTTTTTTTACGTGGCAGAAACTTGAATTGTAAACTTACTCTTAAGGACAATACAAAATGTCTAATACTGGTAAACTACTTTGAAGATTCCTGTGCATTTTTTTCATTTTTGTGCTGCACTATTAAAGCAGGCTGCCTTTCTTTCTCTTAACAGAAACTAAAATTGAGCTAATTTTCCTCATTTATACAAGCAAGGTCTCATTCACAGCAGGGTAATTCTCTGCAGCTGTTTATGGACTGGCCATGAACAGCTGATCTCATCTGAAGAAGTCAAGCTGGGAAACAAGGGGAAAATGCTGTTGAGCAGAAAGTGAAATGGGTAATAGTGTAACTTACTGTGAAACTGGTCATTCAAGAAAGCTGTGTGTTTTATTTTTGCCTTTTTTTTCCAGTGTGGCTTGGTTTGCTTTTCACTTTTTGTTTTAACATGATAGTTTTAGCACTGTAGAATACATCAGTGCTATTATAACCACCTTGTAGTCTCAGATGTGACCCTTAAAAGAATCACAGAATGACTTGGGTTGGAAGGGACCTTAAAGGACACCTAGTCCCAACCCCCTGCCATGGGCAGGGCTGCCCGCCCACCAGCGCAGGCTGCCCAGGGCCCCATCCATACTGGTCTTGTGCGCCTCCAGGAATGGGTCATCCACAGCTTCTCTGGGCAGCCTGTGCCAGTGTCTCACCACCCTCTGAGTAAAGAATTTCTTCCTAACATGTAACCTAAATCTCCTCTTTTAATTTAAAGCCATCCCCGTTGTTCTATCACTATCAGGCCATGTAAAACAATGGTGCCCCTATGGCTTATAAGCTCCCTTCAAGTACTAGAATGCTCCTTGACAAGCTTTAAGATTCCAGAAAAGACTTCTAAATTCCTATTATAAAATCAGTTAAGAATATGTTCTAAACTGTGAAGAATTTAATATCATGTGCCTGTTTTGCATTTCTGCGACTCCAGTCAGCGAATGTCACCATCACTACAGTTGCAGAAATAAATATAAGAATTTTGGTGACCAAGGGATTATAATGAGTAGAGATGGGGCAACTGAATGTCTATTCAATACTAAAAACTGATGGGCACATGAATCAGTTGCATTACCAATTAGACTGTCTCAACTTCTACGGGCATACTGTAAATTGGAGCAAGTACATAGAATGTTGTCCTCATCTTTCTTGTATTAAAAGTACTGACAATTGCTTTGTACGCCTTGAAAAGGACATTACTATCAATTCTCATTACAAGATATTCAAGGATGCATTCTTGTGTTTAACCAAAATGGAGCAGGAAATCCAGTGGAATGTGAAATCACTAAAGCATTAACAGGCAGAAAATGTTAACAGAAAAATTTATCAAACAGATCAGTGTGGTTACTTCTAAGTAACTTTCTCTATAAGGAAAAGAATCTGTGTGTAAATTACAAGTGTAGTCATAATTATTTTTCCATGTTCAGCATCTAAACGTTGGGGAATTGTACAGCTAATATGTTGTTTGAAATGCAATAAATGTACAGCTAAATGACTGTATTTATGCACAAGCCCTTGGCAGATTTTAATGAGGGTAGAGGTAAGCTACAAAGCAAACAAGCAGCCATCCAGCCAATGAAAGGAACATCCCCTATCAGCATGCATGTTTGTAAATGCTAAATTAAATAAGTCATTTGGATATGAGACCAAAACAACTCTTGTGCTGTGTGTGAACACAGAAGTCGTTCTTGAACCACCTCACTTTGAAATTACAGGCATGCAACATCAAAAACCACCCTTCCTGTGGTTGTGCAGCTGTCGTTGAGCATTGCTTCTGGATGCAGGAATATGGAAATAAAAAAAATGCCTGTGCAAAGCTGGTGTTCTTCAACTTTGAACATAACTAACTACGTAGGTGTTGTCTGTGCAATCTCAAAACAGAGTAATGAACTGCCAAATTTTGTGGGGTGAATTCAGACTTGCAATGAACCTGAACCATTGGAAAAGCTTTACCTATCCTCACCTGACTGAGATTTAATTTCACATGTTATCTTCGTACAATGGAAATGTGGTTCTATTTTAAATGTGAACAAAATGATGGTGAAAAAAACAAAGCAGGGATGGTATAGTAGCAGAAGATATGCAGCAGAGCCAAAAAAAAACTGACTTATTTTACTATAGCAAAAAAAAAGTAGGCCAAATCCAATTGCATGGAAGTGAGAGAAAAGATCCCCGTTAACCTCTGTACAGCTGGATGAAACCTTCAATTAGTGTCACTAATTTCCTTGGTGGATCATGTTCTAGATCTCTTCCTGTACATTGTTAAGCTTTTTCAGCTGCATACTGCTTTATGTAACATTGACAGTACTCAGAATTTTGTCTCATTATTTCTTTTTTATTTTTATTTAATTTTGTTTTTAAGTGCGGGAGATGTCACTGAGTCCAAGGAAAATTGAATGTATCAACAGTGGATGAGCTTGGATCTGTGCCTTGAAAACCTGTTCTCTGAATGCTGTGGGAATTAGTTAGATCCTTTTGTGTAAATGTACATAGAGCAACTGACTCTGGATTGATTCTGAACTTCTGGAAATTGGAATATCCTCATTTATTATCGGCAATTCATGCTAAGATTTGTAAAATATTTTTACGTGTATAAAAGAGCAGAAGGGTATAACTGAAAAAACAGAAAGGAAGTGCTGGCTGACAAATGGATATTTAATTTTTGTTTATATGCCATGAATGCAGCCTAAAAAAATGTTGCTCTGGCTAAAGGGGTCTAGATTTCTTGTAGAAAAAAAGTAATTAATGACAAAAATATGTTTATGTCACATTGCTGAGTGGTCATTAGCTTTTATAAGTTACTTCCTTTTTCCAGGGTCCAATTGGTGCCCTGCTGGGAGCCCTGAACACTGAGCTGTCAAAGCAACCTCCTTTTTTGTTTTATTTTTTAATTTTTTTTTATTTTTTACTTTCTCGTCACATTCCAATATAATCAGACAGATGATTACAGTAACACAGTACCATCTGTTTGAAGCTTAATACTATTTAAGTGTTACCATCCCTTTATTGAAAGGTACGGAGACATATGGGAATCATAAGCCCTTTCTCTCTCTCCTTGCTCTGCAAAACTAGACGTTTGTATTCAGATGCCAAGCCCGTGTTTGAAGAAAGGGGGAAAAGAAATAATATTTCTAAAATAACCTGTAATAGCTCCAGCTCATCTGTCCCATTCATGCAAGTCCAATTCCTTTCCTTCTCCAGTTCTTTGCTGACATTATTTCTCTGGGCATGGAAAAGCAACAACAATGCAGAAAGAGATTGGTGCAGCTTTTGCGGCCTAAACCTTGGTTAATGGCAATAAAAAGAATAATAACAGTAATAAAGATTTTCTTGGACTGCTGTTTTTCTTGAGAAACTCCTTGAGGCAGCAGATGTGTCCTTTCTAGCTGGGGCTGCACCACCGCTGGGGCGGCTACTGGAACTAATTTCTCTCCCAGGATTCAGATTTTCTGCAGCAAAAGTTGCTGTCTATTTTCAGATAGACATGTCTTTTTTCACTTCTCCTGTATTTTTTTTTTAAAGGCAAGCTTATATAAAAGACCAAGAGCACAAGAAAGGAAAATACAGCAGTAGATAATTTGAAGATATCAAAACATTATAGCCAAACTGACACTGCACAATATTAGCCAGAAATCTGCAGAGTTATTCCAGGGATTAAACCGACCACAGAGCTTGCATTCCTCGTTGTTCAGAGCTAGCTTTCTGCCAAAGCACTTTAAGACTTTGGCATCTTTTGCTTTCATGTAACCGGGATTTGGGTCCTATAGCTTTATCCCCTCCACTCAGAGCTCTGTTCAGTGAAATCCCTGGGCTTTGCTTTCAGTGTTTATGACGGGTGGGAGGAATGTGCAGAGGAAAGCGTGAAGGAAGAGGGAAGCCAAGGATAATACTGGATTTGCTATTGCAGCATAACAGGGTTCCTCCTGGCACTGGAGCATAGCGGTGTCTATCAGCAGTTCAACAAGGGATGTGCTTAGTGCCTGTTGGATACCAATAGTCCGACTGTCCTACCGAGTAGAATGTCTCTGTGCTCGGAACCGAATATCCTGGGTGCTCAGTGCAAGTTTTGTTGTGTGACCCTGGGGAAGCCACCCCAGCCCAGCGGCATCGCAGCATGGCTTAGCTCAGCGCTGAGGGCAGGCAGCAGGTGCAGTGGCTCCATGTCAGCCAGGCATCTTGCCTGGTCTCCAAAATGGCTTTTACTTCATCTGGAGATTAAAATCTCCTTGAATGAGCTCTGTGTTTTGGTTTCTTTTTAAGGATTTTGAAGCTGTGGCCAGTCTCTTTTTAAATATGGAATGAAAATCAGCAGAACAACTGCTGCTACCATTTCTGCTTGCAGATAGTACAACATGCCTGTTCTTGGTGGTACTTGAATCCACACTGTACAATGGAAATTAGTTCTTGTAAATTCTAATTAAGAATTATTGCACCAAAAACTGTTTTGTAAACGATAGTAATGAAGCTCTGAGGAAAAGAGAAATCTAACATGGCAGAAAAACCCTGGTTAATTTAGAAAAACCCTGTATCATGTTTTATTGAGAGCATTTTCAACAGAACATTATGAATGGATACTCAACTGCATAAAAGATGAAGTGCTTTTTCCTTTCTCTTTCCCCCATTTCTTTTTATTTTTTTCTCTTCTCACTCCCTTACTACATTCAGTTTTGGAAATGAATCCATTCCAACAGGCTGACCCCTTTTTGATGTTGAGTCAGTGAACAACTGAGCTATTTCACACTTGGGAAGCCAAATTTTGTCTCCTATTGCACATGTTCAAGCCTAAATTTGGGCCTCAGATGTTTCAGCAGAGACAAGATTACTGCAGGCACAGCGTGTAGAAATTTACACTGAAGCTCATGTAGATATGCTAGCAAGATAATGATTTCCAGGATGGGAAAATCATTTTACCTTTAATGAAAAATGTTGGAGAAAGAGACCTGCTTAAAAAATGAAACAAATGAAACAAAACCTCTGAGAGCAGAAGATGAGGTTTTATTCCTTAAGGAGGCTAAAGGGGATGTTAAAGTTAACCTCTTCCTTTTGCAAGGCCAACCAAGTCTGTGGCATAAATCAGAGAACCATATGGAATGCTCTACTTCATGTTGTTGGTCACTGGTGACACTCCTTTGCTCTGGGCTGACGCTCTCTGGTCCTCCAAAGAGGGTGACACAGTGATCTTAGTGCTGCTTTGGGATGAAAGTCTCCTACTCTCACTCCACTGTGACAGATGTAGGGAAATTCACTGTGAGCAGAGCCAGGTCGGTACTCACCCTCCCAAAACAATGTACACAGGAGCTCTGAGATTAAGGTAACTCTTAAAATATGTATTATACTTTTAAGTGCTATTGGATTTTAGCAGTAAAATGAACACCTTAAAGCTGTGATTTATACTGAGGCAGTCTCTTTAATGCTGGCTTTATGGTGAGACTGTACAGACAAACAAAGCCATTGTTTTATTCTTAGCTGTGGCTCATCCCTGTCTTTAAGCATAGGAAAATATTCTCATGAGGTGCTGGGTGGGATGCTGAGATGAGCTCTATTCTCCGTCTGCATAAAGTGACTCCTAGAAGCCAGTGTTCAGTGATAGATGAGTAGCTGGACTTCAGTGTAAACAAAATAAAATAAAAAGAATAAAAAAAATTACCTGAGTAATAGTGCTTTTGGCAGCTCTGTGTTTCTCCTATTTATTTATTTTTTAACTGTAGATTCCCTGCTAGGAATAAGACTGCAACATGCTGGTATAATTAAAACCAGTTGTCTGACTCTGAAGTGAATATATTAACTAGTATAGCACAAGACAAGAGATGTTCTGAGGAAGCTTTTCTCATCTATTGAACTAATTATAAAACAACCAACAACAAAAAAAAAATTAAAAATTTATTTCCTCTTCCTCAACTGTGTTGAGAGAGCCAGAAACAGTTTTCATTATTGAAGTGCTCATGTTACTTCAGCATCAGACTAAGAGCTGAGCTGTGGTCATTTGGTTTGGGTTCTTTTAATTGTGCTAAAATATACACATTGTGTATGGAAATTGTTGCTATTAAGGATTAAAAATCTAAAGAACAAACTGTAGGTTGCTGAGAGGGTTGCTGTGCTGTTTTTTTTTGTTTGTTTGTTTGTCTGTTTTGCATGGACTAGAAGGATGATGGTGCCAGAGAATTGCAAGATTTGCTATTTAAGACTTTGTCCACTTCCTTTTTAAAAAGTAAAAATCCTTATTTCCAGAATATGCAAATTCAGTACCACACAAGTTCATGAAGGACAGTGCTTGGAGTGTTAATATCAGCTTATTAAAAATAAGCAGACTGCATGCTCTCCCTAATGCTGCCTTCTAGAGTTGCATTCTGGCACCTTTTAGTGAGAAGTGGAGTGAAAACTATAACCAGCTATTCAACACTATGAATGCAAGGAGGTGAGATGCCAAAACAGAAGCGAAAGGCTGTATGATTTGCAAAGCTATTTTGATTAAGATACCCAAAGACTCCTTGTGAGCAAGTTTACAAAACAAGGGCCCATATGTATGGCACTGATAAAGTGGCTTATAGCATGTCCAGTCTTCAGAGGGAATAAATTTCTTCCAGCTTGGTGTATGATACAGAAGTTATTCATACTCGTTGAGTGCTTGTCTGCATATAGACGGCTCTGATTATCTCATGGAATATTACCGAGAGATAGTAACACCCTGTGGCATCCCGGTCATTTTCATAACAGAAGTTGCTATTTATCAATACGAATTGCTTCACATTTCTCTTACTTGAAAAAAGGTACTTCTTTGTCTAGATAACAGATGGGATAGACTGAGTTTAACTCATCAGGTGCACGTAAGGTATGAAAATGATCACAACAAAGCCAGGGCTCTGGAGGATTTGACATGCAGAGTGGCAATGCTGGTGTCACGTGGAAAATTCAAGTGGACTTTGGCTTGCACTGAGCTCTCTACAGTTTAGAGGTTTGTACTCGAAACTACCCGGCTAAATTTGATATCAACATAACCTGTGAGTGCACCTGTTTATTGGTGAGCAGTGGTTGGCTTGTGAGCAAAAACGGAACTTTCAATTTTACTTGGATTGTGCTGTGGTCATAATTCAGAGATGTTTTCTTGTGTGCCTTACTCTGAATGCTGTAGAAATGTTATATTCTTGATGATAAAATCTAGCATGAGGCTATTATCAGACTTCTGAAGAGACAGAAATGCAGCTCTTCCATTTCAAAGATATTTGGAATTTTCCATGGGTTAGCTTTGGTCCCACAACTGTCTATTTAAAAGATCAGTATGTTTTCTTCTCTGTGCTTCTTAGCATGAGACAGGCTCATAACACAATATATTTTAACCGTGAGACGAAAGAAAAAGACCACTTCTGCTAAGCCACAAGCATTTTGTACAGAGAGATGTTTTGATTCATCTTCCTTCATCCATCCCAGACTATAATTTGCTTTACTGCAAGATCCATAGGACTGTGCACAACATATGTGTATTTCTGGCTCATTATTTCAAAACAATCTTTATAGCTTATAGAAGGCAATTTTGAATTTTAGCGGAGGAGGGAGAAGAGACAAAGACTTGGAAATAATCACAGTACTCATCCAGTTAATGTTTCTGCTCAAAATATCAGAAATGCTAGCTTCAGCCATAAAGACCCACGGAGACTTGGAGGACGGTATGGAGCATGGTTACTTCACTCTTTCACATCATTTTTGTCTTGTAAATTATTTTGTGAGGCATCAGCTAAGAAAAAAAAGAAAGAAAATATCTGGATTACTTTTAACTACATCTTTTAGATGAGTGATAAGAATAAAGCAGTCACATGCCCGCAGCCCAAGATTTCGGAGAGGGAGTGTCCAATGTCTTGAACTGCTTTCCTGGTTCCTTAGGCTGCTGCATGTTCTTAGAGCTAGCAGTGACCTTGATGAGTAAGGCTGTCTTGGCAATTCTGGCTACTCACCTATCTTTCTTTCCTGTTTCCAAACGACAGTGCCTACACTTCTCCATGTGGGCACGATTATTCACATTGCCTAATCATTGTGTGTACCCAATGGTTATTATTCATTTCCAAAATTCCTCCCTTAGTTCGAGAGCAAACTTTGTATAAGTTTATCATGGAATCAAAGTTGTGTGATGCAAGAGGAATGGCATACGTGTTTGATTGTATAGGCACATAGAGAGCAGAGTGTGATGAGTGTCTCTCTTCCTTGGACTCAGCACATCTGTCTCTAACCGTAGAGTAGTGGGGCGGGGTGACAGAAGTGATTTGTACTGTAGTTTCACAAGTATGAATAATTAAATGGAGGGCCTAATCCTTCTTAAAATATGTTCACTTTTGCAAAGCAAGGGGAAAGCTTGTAAGGGTGGGTAACTTTGTTTATAACTGTCCTAAGTCTTTTTATGCAACTAAAGAGTATTATGCTCTTAATGTCAAAATGGGACTGGAAGTGGAAGACAGCAGGGAATCAAGTCAACTGTTCTGAGGGGGCTTTTTTAGTTGTGTTTGTTTCAGGTGTGTCCTTCTTTAAGGTACTCAAACATTTATTTACTTAAGGGAATCTGCCTGAGATTCCAATTGCAAGGGGCACAGCGTACATTCAGAAGGCAGAGGCAGTTAAAGGCTATGTGAAATATTTTGGATACTTGCCAATTATTTCTCATGTATTTAATAGCTTTCTTAATGTTCTGGCTTTCTGGATTAGCAGAGAGACCTTGCAAATGGAAGCCAAAGAGCTCTGTGTGCATGCTCACGGGTGATAGGCACAAATTAGAAGGGCTGTGGGAAAGGACCCCCCGACGTACAGCTGTTGTGCCATGTGCATGGCTGTGCTGGGGGGGGAAGGCAGGTGGTTTTCTGATCAATACTCTTATACTTGTCCGAGCAACCTTGTGGATGCAGTTATGGATTACACCCCTTCACATAATATGAATTTATGCCTCTATCCCCACAGGAGGATTGGACTGCAGTGAATTATACTTTCATAGCTACAGTATGGTTCAAATTATGTGAGCAGACAAGACTTATTTCCAGTTCTTAATGAAACAATAAGGACAGATCCTAAGACTGTCAAAATTAACGACAGGATTCCTGTGGGCTGCATTTATTCAAGAACCACCTAAGAGGCCACTTCATCCCAAAGAAAAAAAAATATATATAATTTTCTATGACTTTTGGTCTTGTTGTTCCTCCCAGACAAGTGAAGAGGACCCCTATTATTGCTTCAGGAGGTGGCTCAGGCTCTGGTATTGGATATGAGTTCTTTGAGGATGTAATTAGGAAATTCATCACTTCAGCATTTTCATTGTAAACATATATCACTGTAGTATACCATTGTTATGAAATAAATATCTGATATTCTGGAAATATGGAACAATCCCACTTGTCTTCAGAACAGAAGGAAGGCTACATTGCCTCAAGATCACAAAAATATTGCTGCTGAAAGCATGCTTTGCATTAAATTCTAGAGTCAGTGGGTCTTTGGCCCATGTATGTGTTGGTATGAGTGTGCCTGACTGTTGGATGTATGGTGTATGAAAATGGCAGCAACCTTGTGACTGACTAACAAAGGCAGAATTTCTGGCTCTCCTTGAGAAATAGTTATCCTTCTCCCTGTCAGTCCTGCAGCCTTTTGAATAGCATCTGTGGAGCCTGCCAATATGCAGTGTTTCGTGTTGCTTGTGTGCACCTTTGGGAACAACCTTTCTTGTTGTGTCTCAGTGAAAATAAAAATGTACCACTGCTGCTAGTGCAGAATATTCCATATAGTTTTCCTTGGTATTTTTATTTTCCACTTCAATCTCTTCCAATGGAAAAGAAAGCACTGATTCAGTCAGAAGTCAATGACCTTTCCATAGGCTTAGAGACTTATGTGAATCTCTGTACTTCTTGGATTTAGAAGTTTAAAATATGCATATTAGTTGCTCGATCCAAGACACAGACTGCTCAAACCTGTGAGTTGAGAGCAGCTTTACCTGACCCAGTGTTTCCTTCAGCTATGTGCCGCTTTTGATTTCCTGCTCTCTGCCTGTTTTAGTGCTAGGCACTGATGTAGCTATTGTTTTCTGTCCCATGGACATGGTTCTGCCTCACCTCTGCCTTGCTGGCAGCTGACCTTTCCCTGGAAAGTACTAATTTCTTAAAGTCAAAGCAGGTAGAGGCTTTTGTTGTCATTTTTTTTTCATAGCATTTTAACTGAAATCTTATTTATTTGCCCCAAATATACTTTCATGGTTTCTTCAGTTCTACCTTTTATACATTTGTTTTTATTTGAAAAAGTAGAATTCAGGCAAAACTGTATTTTCTTTTGTCTGAACAGGTGTTTATGTTGAGGCCAGAGGAAATATTTTCGGAATTTCCCTTTATACAAAATTGGTTTTATTTCATTCTAAATCCACAGAAATGTCCAGTGTCAAAACGCAATTAACACACGTCAACTTCTAGACACTTTTCTCTGAAAGTCATTTGTCTGGTGCCATGGTGATCTAACTTTAACTGAGGTAACAGTCTACATGAGATTATGCAGAGGGCAGCATTTGAGGTAAATAGTACCCTCCACATGCAGGTGTTGCCATGACGATTGTTGGCTCCCACAGCTTTGACAGTGTTCACTCAAATGACGTGCTCCTGGCCAACCTAGAGCGCAGGTGAACATTAAGGATGGATACGGTCTGGGGAAGGTGACGCCTTAGGCAACTGCTGTACTGCTTTCTGATCTCCTGCACCTTGCTTGTTGTTGAGTCTGTGCTGCAAAACTTCAGTACCAATGCAGTGTAAATCCCAACTACTAAAGCAATGGTGGTGTCCTCCAGTAAAGCTACAGCTAGGGCGCAGCTTCCTGCTGAGCAATAGAAGATTAAAGCACCAAAAATTGAATCTGTTCTATACTGGGCTGCACCTCAAGTAACTACAGTCCTGGATCTTTTGTGATGCTTGAGAACCAGTTTTTCTGGCACATGGGATCTTGCCAGTGCCTTGAGTTCAGGCCTGCTTCCGCTACTTACTTTACCTTGAACCATTCTGACTGAGGAGTAAGAGGCCCAAAAATGAGGGAAGATGACAACTTTATCCCTGCTTCAGACTGACTCCAGACACAATATTCTGGGGAAGGGCAGACATAGTGACAGTGTTCTTTAGCCAGGAAAAGACTTAAATGCAACCACATCTTTTCTCATGCACCTTACACTTACATTTGAAGTGCCAGTTACCGCTCACAGTATAAACAGCTTACAGGCCCCCATGATGCCCTGTGAATAAGAATTATGCAGCTCATATCCAATTCCTCCCCTCCTTGAAGTGCAAGCATGGTAAGTGTGCAGAACTGAGAATTAGTTGTCCAAAATGTTTCTTCCTCTGTTTAGCTAGGTTTCTTAAAACGTAGTCTTGGAGCTCATTCCTTGTAGCAGTTGTCTTTTCCTTAGCAATTTTATTTAATAAAGCATTAGGAATAGGATACTCATCTTTCAAGTTTATGAGCACGAACTCACAAGAAAACTTTTATCTGCAAGCACCCAGAGTATGTGGATAACCTGTATTTTCTTACTGAGGCCTGTACTTAAGGGTGGGAGGAAAAACTGTGCTAAAGATATACATTATTTTCTTATTTCATGCACATTATAAAAGTACATATACACTTCTACTGAATACAGTTCATCACTTTGTCTGGCAAGTTTGGCTTTCCTTAACAATTCCTTTGTGCTTTTGTATCTCAAACTGAGTATGCGTGAGATTAAATCACAGAATCGTAGACTGGCTTGGGTTGTAAGGCATCTCAAGGATCACCGAGTTCCAACCCCCCTGCCACAGTCAGGGTTTCCAGCCACTAGATGATGTACTAGATCAGATTGCCCAGGGCCCCATTCAGCCTGGCCTTAAACATCTCCAGGGACGGGGCATCCACCATTCCCCCTTGTCCTATCACTATCTTCCTGTGTAAAAAGATGATTTCCTTCATATTTATAAGCTCCCTTTAAATACTGGAAGGCCACAATGAGCTGCAGCCTTCTCGTTTCCAGGCTGAAAAAATACCAGAGTTCTAGGTAGATATTCCTTCCTTCCACTTGTTATGGTCTTTAACCTCCTCAGAACAACACAGCAGTGTTTAACAAGAACTGTAATTCAATCTGACAAGCAGTCACCTTAAGTAGCCAAAAATTCTGTTCTGTACAGTGTCTTGTCTTTATCATGGCAGCATCAGAGTGTTCTCCATAACAAGAAAAGTGTCAGAAGAATTCTGTTAGTCACGACAAAGTTAATATAGTCAATAAAATCTAATTCTCATTTCTTCCCAGAGGGAAGTTACTGAGATAGTTGTTTACTTCACTGCTTATTTTTAAGACCGAAGTATATATGTCTGTAGAGAACATGGAAAATTGAGTGCCTTAGATTGTTGTCATTTTGGGTACAGCTGATACTAAATTACATGCGTTTTAGCCTGAACCTGGAAAAGATGAAGCACCTATATTCAAGAGATACGAGTGCCTAATAGAGATGCTGATAGCAAATGAGAACACAGTGTAAGACTTCAATGTACAGATAAACCTGAGCCTAGTCTTAAAGGCTGTTGCTGAGGGAGCAGAACTAAGATTCAGCTTTTTTGAGAAGGAAATTGCAAAACCTGAGATTCCTGCAGTTCTTGTAGGTTGCTTACTTCTAATTCAGATTAATTCCAGATCCATAATCTTGCAAAGAAAGGACAAAAAGTGGTATAATTGGAGTCAGATCATCAGCAGTGAGGAGATGATGGACTCTCTGAAATGCAGTATCTGTTACAGACAATGCAGCCTATGAATCAATATGGAATGCAAGTCTTGAACTTGTGTCCTCTCCTTGAGAATCTCTTGATGCATGCCTTTAACCATTGGAGACAGTTCTGTAGCAACTGCCTCCCAGAAATGACACTTTCTTTTGCCTGCAAGTATAATTCTTCTTGCGTAGGTTTAATTCTGGCCAACAGTTTGCTGTGAGATGAGCTCAACCTGGCAGCCATGGGTAACAGCAACTAAACTCTGACCCAAGTTACTGAAGAATTCCAGTAATATCCTTGAATCACCATTCAAACTCTTCTCCATTTTCCCCAGTGACAACAGTAAAGAAGCTTATGAAACAAAGAACAAATTGAGGTTTCATTCCATGGCTCTTAGTGAAGCCATACCAGAGTATGGTGGGCTTACAAATGACTATTTCCTTCTCCTGCCAAGGAAATCGCATTGTTCTTGTAATACTCAGCTACTACACCTCAGTAGTGTAAGTGTAGTTCGTCATAAAGACAGCAGAATAGCCTAAAACTGCAGTTTGGTTTAAATCTTTTGGCAGCAATCACTATCATCGCCCTCGGCAGTCTGTTCCAGTGATTAATTACTTTGTTGGCTGCCCAGATTCTAGTCTAAATTTAGATGGCAACCTTGCTGCTGCAGAAATGACGCCAACCCTAGGAACAACTCTCTGTCACCTTCGTTCCTGTTGAGTCATACTCTGTAATACCTAGGAATGACACTGAATGAAGAAATTCATTGAAATAGACTTGTCAGTATATTTGCAATAGTGCTGTTGGCATTCTCTTCCCCAGAAAAGTGAAGGAAATAGTAGCTTTCATTAAAATGGAAAGCTTTTTTATCAATTACTGCAGTTTAAAGCAAGTCATTCATTTTCCCTAGCATCACGGAGGACCAGCAGCTTTGCCTTGTTTGGTTTGACAGGGATTATGGAAATCATACTCATAGAGAAGGAAGCAAAAAAACAAGAGGTGATTCTGCCTTTACTGGGATAGATCTTGATGCTGATTTTACACTTATATTCTTGGATGACAATGCTTCCCTTATTCAGGGAGATAACACTAACATGCAGTAAAGTAGTCTTTTTTCAATGATAATGAATCCCCAGTATATTATGAGATTTACAGGCTGATCTCCTCTCCCCTACCCCAGTACAACTCACAAATCCTTCTTAATAAAAACAACTTGCTTTACTAGCAGGCAGTTCTTAGTAGGTTCATCAAAGAATAACTTAGTTTTTTCTTCTCTGACTCACTGTAACCACACTGACAGAAAGATGGTTTGAGGTTCTGATAGTGCCATCTTGAACAAATTACTGATCTTTCCCTACTTCATAAGAAAAGACCACAGTGATTTTAGTGACATACCACATGGACCCCAAACTTCTTTAACTAGTTCTAGAGTTTGATACATTTTGGCAAAACAGGCATCTGTCTGAATGAACTGCAGAATTCATCTTTATATTGATTCCACTGGTAAGTGGAAAAGAGTTTTCCAACTCTGTTTCACTTTTGAGTTCTTTAAAGTAAGTAAGATAAATACTCTTCAGGAAGAAATTAATATTGGAAAGTGTCTGAAAGTCTTCAGGTTATGATATACATTTACACTATCTTCGATAATTTTTTTTCCCTCAGCTGCATATAAATCATACTGAGTTTTTTTTTAATAGTTGTTTGTTGTTGTTGTTGTTTTGGTGATTGAATTTTGTGGATAGAAAATCTCATTACACAATTCAACAAAACAATGGACTTACCTAGAAACTTCATATTATTCCAGACGTCAGTTCTACCAAATTAATATAGGACTTAGAATGTCATGTGAAATTTATATTTTTACAGAGAAAAAGAACCTTTATAGAATGATAAAGAATTTACTCTCACTTTAACATTTTGTTAACATGATATCAAGACTCACAGCAGACTAAAGGTCAAAGGTGACTTCTGTTTATAAAATTCTTGCAGGTATGTATCAAGATAATGGAGAAACTGATGCTTGGAGTAAATGCATGTTTAGGTTTAATGCGGAATGTGTATTTGTGTATATAAAATTTGACTTACTTTGGAGAATGAAAACATTAACATGATTATTCTGTGGAAAAACATTTTTGAATCCTATTGATAAGTTAACATGGATTTTCTGACTTCAGAATTAGTTTTGATTGCATCACTGATGAAAGACGTAGTAGCCAGACGTTGTGGACAGAAAACAGATAAAGACGTGTTCATAGTCCAATAATGTCACCAAATTACATGTCAAGGGAATTAAAACAACAACGTAGTATGTAGTATCATTATACGTCAGGACCTTCTTACAAGTATTCACCATAATTTGATCTATTATTTCTTGAAAAATGAGAATTTTGTATTTCTAATTCATCTAAGGTTTATACAAACTATTCTTAAATTATCTTACTTTCAACAAAATTAATCTTTAGAATGTTTTTAGACACATTTCAAGGTTCATTTATCTGTTCAGTCTACTCTCTCATCAGAACTGTTAAAATAGCACATACATTTACTTAACCAAAGCACTTCAAGAAATCTGTATTTAGCATCCTCACAGTGTTCAAGAGGCTTTTCTTTTTTCCCCAATCACCTGGCCCACATCATGCAATGATTTTGCTCTTTGACAGTCTTCAGGACTTACAAGAGTTTCCCTGAGTATGAGAGTTTCTTATTCACAGCTCTTATCTTCTTGCCAGATCTGGACACCGGCAGTGAAAGCTCCCAATAATCCAGTGCAGCAAATAAGAGCTGCAGATTGGAATGGCTCTCAGAGTAAGAATAATTGATTTACTGTTCTTTTTTCACATATATTAAAGTGTTCTCACATATTCTTGCAATTATCTCTCATACATAATTTCCAATAATTCAGTTCCCCTTTATGTTTATTACTTCTTCAGTCATCTGCTTAACTACAGTAGGTTCAGTAACACATTTGGTTAAAGTTATTCATTCCAAAAGACAAATTGGAAAACAAGAACTTAGTGCTTATGAGGATTTGGGACTAGCAGATATGGATGCTTGTGAGACTCGGAAGAGGCCATTTCATGTTACCAGATGTGTTAAAATAACAATCTCAAAGATGTTTATTTAAGAATCAAAGTTAGTTCATTATTTTGGGTTTGCTTTAGTACGTAGGACTTAGACCAAGCCAGTCTGCTTATTTTGACTGAAGTATCCAACTTTTCTCTCTCCTTGTGAGGAAACAGAGGGTAATCACACTGCAGTAATGCCAAGCAAGGTCAACCAAAACGCTTTCAGGGGGACTTTGCTTTATGTTTTGGAATACGGGTTGAGCCAATATTTACTTTCAACATTAAAAGTGTCTGTCCTCAACCAAATACTTATGCAGATAATTATAAATACAGAAAAAATATAAATAATGACAAAGCCTTTCAGACTAAGCCAGATTCCAAAACCTAAGTAACCAGCAAGATGACAAAAGTCTTCCAGCAGCTGTATGACTTGCTTTGTTTCTATGCAGTTTTTTCCTGCCTGAAGGTAACCACAGGTAAAGATGTTTTCCAGGATTTCTCGAAAGTTAAGAGGTTTTGGTGTGAGCCTGAGATGGCTGGGAAGATCATAAGTTGTGGGTTACCCAGAATGGATCATCACTGCCAAATAGTTCCTGCTCTGCTGTTAGGAAGCTCATAGCATGAGTAGTCCTGCTTGGTTGAACTGCAACAGTAACTCAAAGGTAGTTTCACAGACTGCTAAGGCTATGACCACACAGGTCACAGAAAACAGAACTGGCCACTCAAATATTTAAGGTGTGCTTCTTTCCCTTGGAATAACTGCCTGTGTCAACCTAGCCTTCCCGAGAGTTTTAGAGAGGAAAGAGTCCTCCAAATGTAACTTGAAGAAGGCTACCTCTCACTGTCACATTGTGGAAAGAGTCTATGCGCAAGAAACAAAGTTAGAAGGTCCAGCAACACTCTTCAGAACAAAGCACCAACCCTGGTGTAAACTATTTAATGCAAGCCATATGAAATACATCCTTCAGCACTGACGTTTTCTCCCAGTTTCTATGGAGATGGGTGATCTGGCTTCTGATTTTTAACAACAAGTCTTCTGGAGAGGGAGAAACATAAATGAAAATGCGCAATAACTTATCTCCTTTATTGAGTAAAAATATATTTAATATTCCCAGTTCTTGAGATGAAGTCAAGAGACCACATGAATGATAAACAAATTCTGGCTATGTCTATTTCTATAATTTTGAAGTTGCAGCAAACGACTAACTATTTCATGAAAAAATACATATTATATTTGCCTCCGCTGAAGCCAGTGATGTTGTCCCCCGTGGACTGAGCAAACTTCACAGCCATCAGAGCAGTCCTTTTTTTCCCAAAAAAAGGGGATCCAAGGGGATCCCATGCAACAAATCAGAGGATGAGCATATTTGTTGTTTTAGTGTGCCTTAGATCTGAAACAAAAAATAACAAAGCCTATTTGGGTTAAGATGGAGGATTTGTGTCTGGACTGTGAAAGTTCGCTTTAGTTGTAGAAACACTGAAATCATGAAGTCTATCTGACATCATCACTTGTTGACTTCCTACATAGTTTTGCTGCTCAGCATAATACAAATAACAATAATATCAAATAACAATAACAAAAATATCCTTCATGATCGTAAGCTGAAAGAGATGTTCATTGTAGGTAGTCTTTTGATCCTGGATTTTTTGTTCTTTCTTAGTAAATGTCCAACTTTCCTCCACCTTTCACAACCAGACAATCCACAAATCATTATTTATCACTGCAGTTGGGGTGATGCTGACTGGTGAGTGCACACTGTAAACTGCCTAATGCCATTTCCAGTGACACAGTCTTTTGTGTGTATTGTGACAGTCAAAATGGTTCTAGAACTTGGAGTGGCTTGGTGTTTTTATGTTTGTTTGTTTTGTTTTTGTTTGCTTGCTTTTCCTGTTTTTCTAAAATCTTCCCTATCAATTATTACAAGTCTACTGGAGTTTGCAAGAATAGAAGTACATGTGTTCCTGGGTTTTCTCCAGTATTCTGAAGATGCTGAGAATCTTTGTTAAAGATTGTGGTTATCTGTTACATGTATCTGGGCTTGCAATACAGGAATTAGTCATGCGGAAAATTCATTATCAGGATGAAGTCAGCTGAAAAAGTAAACCTAAAATGAGATTTCATTTATTTTATAAACTAAAGCACAAACATAACAAGCTTGGGGTAAAATCTGATTAGAGTTTTTGCCAAAGATTCTCCAAATCACAAAGCAGTGAGTTTGACCTGTGAAGCCTCGAAGAAAGCCAGGGCTCTGCAACCTGTTGTGTTCTTTAGATTGTTCACATCAGCATCAACTACAGCAATGTGGCATGTTTGTGCCCGCAGAAAGTCACTAAGGACAAATTGTCTATTTTCATATTTAGTTCTAATCATCCTCACATTTTTTCTTGATTCATTCTGTGCATGAGTGTGGGACTGCTTCTTGACTTGAAAGACAGAAATCAAAACAGTGGAATGGCAAGGACTTGTTTACCTGCATCAGAAAGATGAGATGGTAGTTGTGGGGAAACAACTCTCACTCTCCTAAGAAAGGGATAGAAAGCTTTTCTTAGCCAGTGAAATCATTCTTCTGCTGTGAGCCGACATCTACTTGGAGACACGAACCCTCCTCTAGTCCCATAAGGTGCAGGAAAAAGAAAAACTTACTGCATACTCCAGTTTTCACTATTCCTGAGCTGCAGTCTGTGAAATCAAAATTTTCCAACCAAGGAGAAGCGTGAACTCAGCATTCAGGAGAAAGTACCTGCCAAATTTGAAGCTTTAAAAAAAAAGTGTGTGTGTGGGGGGGGGGGGGGGGAGAGGAGCTGATTTATTCCAGCTCAAAGATTTTGACTGCATATAACAGCTGGACGATCTATTATTTTTTTATTTTTTACATGTGGACAGCCTCAGACCTGTTCTGAAATAATCATGCAGCTTGAGCACGCTATGAGTATCAGAAAATTTACCCAAAACACTAAAGGAGGAAGGGAAGATACAAGTCTTTTTAATGCAGTCTAGCATGAAAATAATGTCACAAACAGTTACCGTGTGGCAGCAGTGGTAAAGTAATGCTTGGGGACAGCAATTACAAACATCACAGTAACTTCTGATGGGTGCCAAATTAAATCTCTAAGTCACCATCTGCCCTCAGAGGCTGCACACTCCCGAAAGGAATATTCCCTCTTCTGCTCTTATCTCTCTTTCCATCCTCTTCTACCTGCCAACAGCTGCGAAGGCTGGCAAGCTGCCTAGAAGGTTTTGCAAATTTTGAAATAAAGAGGCATGTTAATTTGGGAAGATTTCTTCAAATCTGTAGTAGGTGGAGGGCATGCCATAATTCTGCCTAACTCATTCTCTTCATGTGAAGAGATCCTCTTTCAAAACATATGTATACTACAACACATCTGATGTGCCAGGGCTGATTTTTCTCTTTCCCAGGTTAATTCTCCAGGGTATCCTCTGATCAGATGCTGCCAATGTGGCACTCTTGATTGTATCCATAAACTGATTTAATGTTGCTAATGTTGTTTTTCAGGCACATGAGCCTATTGACTGTATTGGTATGAAGCAGCTTTACAAAGGCAGAGGTAACTACTCTCATTTTGAAGAATACTTCTGGAGCCAGAGAAGATGCAGCTAGGGTAGGAATGACAGTCTTCAGTCAGCAAGAAGTCCTCTGGGCACAATTTAGACAGCCTTGACACTATTTTAACCTATAGTATAGGGAGATAAAATGTCTTCCAGCTGCCTGCTGGATCTGGAAGCAAGAAACATCAGCAGCCTTCCTTTATGAGGCCCTGCAGAAACTATGTGCAGTAGCAGAAAGAACTGCTTAATTTTAAAGGAAGAAAGTCTGGGCATTTTTAGAAAAGCTTCAGAAATTAATTGCTTTGGTTTTTTGAGGTTCAGAAGAGAGCGAGTCATGGAAGGCCTTTGAAGAAAGGAAAAGGGTTCGTGCGGGCCTCAGTTTAGTTTTCCAAAATTTCATCATCTGCCAGGGAGGTCTATACAGGATTGCAGACCCAAGGGAACAACAAACCCAGTTAGCTTAAACTGGCTTTCCTGTCAGCTTGCTAAGACAAGTGGGAAGTCCAAGGTTTGTAATCTCTCTCTGTTTCTTTCTGAACTGAAGTTGCTTAGAGTTTGTTTGCTGGTTCCAATCCCCCCCTTCATGCCTCACGATCATTTAATAGGAAAACCAAGGATAAAATTTTAAGTCTTTCCTCTCTTCTTAAAATACCCCAAAACAAGTACAGAACAGAGCAGAGTGAAATAATCCCACTGACCACTAGCCAAAACTCGCAAGTAGTATGTGCATATCTGAAATAGTTGGTACATTCGCATAGGAAATCGCTGGATATTTTACACCTCTTGCAGCGGTTTAGTAACTGGCTGTGGAAGCTCATTCCCCACTTGAGAAAGTCATGAATTATACAGTTTTTACATCTGTTGAGCATGTTGTGCTTCTCAATCATCCAACTATACTGAGCCCTAAGTTTTCAGCCTTCACAATGAGATCACTGTTTTCAAGCACGTTCTAGTGGCATTTTGTCAAGCCATGTGTGTTTTCAGGATGGGGGCAGGGAGGGAGGAACAAAAGTATGCTGCCGTTTCACAGGATTACAATCTACTTTTCAGCCTACATAAAACTGTAACTGACCCATCAACAAAAAATATTCTTTGTGTACTACTTCTTCTCCCCCTTGAAATGGTATTACTGTTGTGGAGAAGAAGAGGGTATAAGAGAGGAATGAGTCTTTCATTTCGGATTTCAATTTCTATTCATCTAAAACCAAACAAAATAAGCAGAACAACACCAAGAACCAAAAAAATAAAGCAAATTCAAAAAAGTCAGACATTCTTAATCCTCCTTTTAAAATGTATATCACCATGTGAAAACTCATTTTTCCTCCAGCTGTGTAGTATTTCGAGTAAATCTCATCTATTAAAAAAAGGTTGTTGATGAGAACTCTATTGTGGACTTGAAGAGAGATTTAATATTTTAGTTTTGCTTAGGCACAAGGGTGAGGAAACTGCGTATAATAATTAGCAAATTTTAAATCAAAGTACTGAAAGATCTTGACAGCAGGAGAAAGATTCCATGGAGCTAAACACACACCACTTGGAAGGGGGTAAGGAGGGAAAATCTTTGTGAAATGTATCCATTGGTAGTCTACTGCAGTAAAGACAGATAAATTAATTAATTTATCTTGAGTCACCCAAGACTACTTGAGATCCCCCCAAGCTGTACAATTCATAGATACTAATTCCTTGAGCTGTATGGTTGTGGTTGTTGCCATGTTAAGGAGTTTTTTTTTGTTAATTTTTTCCAGGGGTGTTTATACATCCTTTAAAGAGTGATTGGCTGCAGTAAAACTTTGCCAAAATTCAGATATAAAGAATTCAATAGTAATATACGTAATGAACATTGACTACTGAACTGCAGAGAGGCAGCTCAATGTTTTACACATCTCTTGTACTTGCTTTTTGTTTTTGGACAAACCTTGTATAGCTTACATTGTTGGAAGAGGAAGAATAGGCATTCCCATACAAATTGATAACAAGCATGGCACTGTGGAAAGGCACTGAGTGTTACAGCCTCCTGTAAGATAAGCCAGGCTGGTAGTTGGATCAAAAACATTTCTTGCTGAGAAACTCAGCACATGAAGAAAACCCCTTTAAAAGCAAAGCTCTTCTAAAACCCTTAGACCAGCAGTGCTTAATTCAGGTAGTCTAAGTGACTGTAATTCACAAGTGTTCCCTGTCCGGTGGGTGCATGGGGCCAGCTGGGCCCAGCTGGGCCGTTGGTGTGTGAAGAGGGAAAAGTGACACTGAGACCTCTTGCCTCCTGGGACAGACATGTCACCTAGTTGCCCTGCCCACTCGCCTTGCTGCACGAGGGAGTGCGAGGGAAGAAAGGGCAAACCACATCTGAGGACACCTCTGACCTGCTGGACTGTGGTGCCATTTTCCCTAAGGCCACAATAGCATATTCTAGCTGAGGTCAGCAATACCTCAGTGAAATTTTTGAGAAGTTCAATCACAGGTTGTCTGTACCCTGCCATGGGATGTGATCGTAGCACAGTGGCAATCAGTGTTGCAAAGGTATGTCAGATTTGGTCACTGTCACATAGGGGCTGCCTGGCTCCAACACAGCATGGGGATCATTCCATCAGGGTGCCATGATGTCTGTAGGGTGCTTATAACCATGCTGCTGACCTCTGGTACCTCAAACTACCTTTGCCTGCAGAGCAAGAAAGCCAGCAGTAGCAGTTTCCTCAGATGTACTAGGGAGCAGTGACTTTTTGCTCATCATTTATGTAATTGTGTAAGAAATAGACTAAGGTGCAGGAAAAACTCCTCTTCAGGGACAGTATGATTGTGGTTACAGACAGTAAAAATAGTTACCTACCTGCAGCTATGCGCAAGCTGAATGTTGCTTATATCTAAGTTAAATAAGCAAAGAATACCTCACCACACAGGAGACATGGCTGAGGTCTCTACTGGTTCCAGCTGCTGCAGCTAAATCCCCTCAGGATTATTTGTGCTTTTCCTCTTCCCTTTCTCTTTTCTTCACAAAATGCACGTCTTGGATTTTGAGGACAGTAACTTGCATATAGGTTTTGGCTGCGTAAGCTCACTGCTTCATTCTGGTCAAACTTTAATACCTGTGACACCTCTGCTCTTTCTGTTTAGATCATAAAATTTGGTGTTTCTGCTATACCTATTGGCAATACCCTGATTATGGTATGACTTCTTTATCCTGCTGCAAACTATCTCACATGACTAGCTTTGCCAGGAGACAGAAATGCTAAGAAAAATATTTAAAAGTACTCTGTGATTGCTTTTCTACCTAGCATATAAAAACGAAATGTAATATGATGTGTAAAAATCAAAGCTGGCTGAAAAAAAAATCTGAAAGAGGATGAAAACCGTCAAATAAGTTGTTCACTGCATATAGCTCAGCCACGTTTTGATTTTATAGTATTTACACTGAGCTCAGTCATGACAAGAGTTAAGAAAAGGGATGAAGACTCAAGAGTGGGGAGCCTGTGGGCTATTAGCTGCACTGTTTAGTTTCAGGACACTGTCACAAAGAGGATGAGAAGCCGAAATATCTTTGGTATTACCACTTGCATGTTAAGTGGGATTTCCCCCTTGAAGATATTTTTGCATTGTCAGAGGAAGGAAATGGCAGCTGCGAAGTTGCGCTCCTCTCGTGCAGACCGCAGAGCCCACCCCGCCCCCCTGGAAATTCATGCCAGATGCAGGAAAGAATGAGCAAGGGTTTCAAAGTGGACACTCAGCATATGGAAAGGAATAGTTTAGCAACTAGAAAGTCTTGGATAATTTCAACAGGTCTCAATGCTGAAGCAGTTTTTCAAGAAAATCTGCTCCGAGGCTCTCAGTAGTATAAAATAAAGACTTATATGTCTCCTAGTCTTCATGGAAACTGAGTTTAAAACTGGCTTGCTGAAAGCTCTTTTTTAATATGCTGTCTGCATGCTTGCTGTGAAGTAATAGTAGTAAATGTTAGGTTTTGAGGATCAGTGAACTGTGGTAACAAAGTACCCATAAGAAAGCAAAGGTTTTGAGCAGCCCAAGTGAGACAACCAAGCCATTTCTAGCTCTCTGCCTCTGGAAGGTACCTAGACTCCTCAGCCCAAAGCCATAGCTGTTGTAACTGGAGTTGATTAGAAAATGGTAAGCATTTTCCATAAGACAGACAAAATCAAGAAATGTTTGTTTAAAAATATTAACAGAAAGAGTCGACTAAAACAGCTGAGAACCCAGAATTCCAGTTATATTTTCCAATTTCTTTGAAATGTTTTGATAAAATCTTGGCTTTCAGAAACACGCTTGAAATATTTTGGACTCGCTTAGCCATAGACAAAAAAGAATAATTTGAACAAAACACAATGTCTCCAGAAGTATCCATTTCAGAAAGAGAGGCCTTTTCCTTCTTTTGCTGAAAAATGTTTTGATTGAAAAAATGTGACCTTCTATGTTTGTTGGGCTAAGTACAGAAGTGAACACAGGACATCTTGGCTCTTCCATGAGCACTTGTAATGAATTGGTTTGTTCTGTCCCCCACTTGGGAGCTTAACCACCAAAGGAGTGGTGTGCTGCACAGCCCGAAGTAGATATATTTTAAGCTGAAGATAATGAAGTGAGTCAGGTGTGTAAGGAGGCGAAGAAAGAACAAGGTTAGATCTGGCGAGAAAGAAGATTCTTCTTCAGTTCAGAAGTAAATTACAGGTAGAAAGGAGAGAAATATAACAAGGCCGCTTGCCTAAAGGAAAACATGTACTTGCTGGTCCCCTAGCTTCAGTAATAGACTTATGTTCTTTGGTCCTCCACCACAGCCATCTTTTATTGCCCTAATTTCTTGACTTAGTAACAGATAAACAATTTTAATGACATGGTACTAGGGATATTTTCTGAAGAGCTTTTCATATTTTCTGTCTTCCAGTGTTGTAGTAAATTGCAGTTATTTTGGCACAGCTGCTGCCTTCTCCAAGCATGCTTATGGTGTCAAGGTAGGCTGCATGTTCAAATCTGAAGGTCGGGTCACAGAGCTCCTGCCATCAGTAATACAGTTGTTTTTTGCTTGTACAATGTGCACCTTATTCTTCTCCTGAGCAATAGATTGAAGCTATACCCTTATTTCAATTTACGTCAGTACTGGATGTACCTAGAAATATTATGTCCCATTGTAAATAGGGACATTTATTCTTGTATTTGGTGTTGTCTGTGTATCATGGATATACTTTATATCTGTTCTGCATACAATTTAGAAAATTATATTAGGAATACCTCCCTTCTTGGGTTTCCCAGCTGGAAGCAATAAATCTTTTTCTGTAAACTGTACCCAGGCATTCCTGGGCACTTAAAATCAGGAGAGTGCTGCAGCTCTCTGGTCTCACAGTGGGCCTTGGTAGAAAATTCACTTTCGTTTTTCTTGTTTGGTAAAGACAAGGATTGCCTTTTCGAAAGACACGCATCTCAACAAACATTCACTTTGATGCTGTAGCTTGCTGAGGATTACACTTGTAAGTTATTTAAACATAAGCTTAAGGAAAGATATTCTTTTAGTCCAATATCAAGGCTCCTGAGCTATTATCTTAATGATAGAAAATGATATGCAGCCTGGTAAAATCATTGTTGCCTGTCTTGTTTAGAATACATATATCAATACATTAGTAGGTACTGAACTTTCAAAATAGGCTGCTAAATCATATTCTTGTGTCAGTTGTTAATTTGGGTTGTACTTGGTAAAAACCTTTTCAACACCTCCTGGGAGGTGGGTCATTCCTCATTTTCATTTGGGGAAGTTTAATTCTGTGATGTCAGGTTGTGGAAAGAAATAAGTAGTACTAATGATATACTGCTTTGCAAGCAGTACACTTCTTAAAGGCAGAACTTTAAGGCCATGAGATGCACAGTTCTGTTTCTGGCAGAGTCTGCTTTCAGTTGAGCTCATTCCTTTCAAGTCTTGTTTCTTCCACATCTTTTCAAATTCCCACTTTGTTTCCTTACAGTCATAAATGTGATGGAATACAGAATTAAGGGATACAAAAAAATGTGCTGTGTTTTTTTTTTCTTCTGAAGGATTTTCACCCTACAAGGTCTTGACACTAGAGGTAGGCTGACCAAATCTTTTCCAGATAGTGAAGTAGCATTACTGTACTGTTTTGTCATGTCTTACGATTATATTTCATCAAATCTTTCTTACTTGACCCTCAGATTCAGAGGACAAGGCACCAATGGCATTGAAATTTAAGATACGTGAGGTCAAGATATCAAGAGTGTATTTTACCAGTGGCATCTAAATTTAGATTATTCCATTAAAGAAAAAACAACACAACAACAACAACAAAAGCATCAAAAAAATCCCCAAACTTGTTTCTCTTTTATTTTTAGCTTTTCAATTTTCTCTCTTTTTTTCTTAGTACTTTTAAGTTCAAAAATGTAATACCTTTTGCAGAAAAAAAATCCCACATTATTACAATAGCAAAAACACCATGTTTTTTTATAATGGAACACCTATTCAGGATATCAGTGGGTTTGATGAGCCATTCACAAAAGCATAAACAGAAAAAGGAGAACTATGCTTATCATTTATAGGAACACCTCCCAGATAAATTACAAATAAGGGTAGTGTTGATACTGCATTCCATTTCAGTCACTTCTACCAAGTATATAGGAAAGGATGTTCAGCATGTTCATGATCTGGATTAAATCAGGAAGGTCATTTAAAGACAGATTTAGATCTAAGGAGAACTATGATTTCGTAAATTCACTTTAATCTGGCCTGTGATACAGTAACTGCTTTATAAAGAGTGTCATTGGAAGGACTCCTGAATGCTGCTGCTCAAAAAATGAAGATCTTTGGAGTTTCCTGCTGAGAGGAGTGCCCACCTATTTTTATCAGATTGCTTCAAAGAAAAATCATTGCAAACTGAAGGCCGTAGTAATAGACAATTTCTATTAAAACCATAAATTCTTGGAAAGATTATCATTTCAACACTCCTCCACTCCTGCCTTCAAAATGAGGAGAAAATCCCAGTCATACAACACAACAAATTCTCTAGGAAGGGAAAAGCTTCTGCAGAAAATGTGGACATATTTGCTTTTAATTGCTTGGAATCATGGCAGGGGTGGAGGAGAGATGCTGTTTTCAGTGGGCTGTACCCTTGCCTTGGCCTATAGAGATACTTGCCATTTAATGGAAGGTCTGTATTGAAAGGTGTTCTGTGTGACACTACAAAACCAAGAAAAACATATTCCTGTAAAACCAAATGAAAACAAGAGCCTGACCACCAAAACAAGCCAAAAGGTTTCTTTTAGTCATTAATGGGAAGAAAGCTGAATGCCATAATCTGTTCTGGGATTTTGCCTAATTTACATGTAATTTCTCCCCTCTGTACCTCCCCCAAGAAGGGGGAAGTTGTCCTGTTTCCAGTATGCTTGAAAAATATGACTAATGAGGCCAGGCTGAAGGCAGACTACTTCTTCATACTCTACCTACAGAATTACTCCATTGTGTACCTACATTGTGTATTACAATATCAATCCTCAGGTGGTGAGCTGAGCTATCACTATAATCTTTCGTTGCACAGGTATTGTCCAGATGGAGCTTTGTAAGGGCCAAGATCTTGGTATTAACTACTTCCTCTTACTTCAAAATGTTTCTAGGATTCCTGTTTCTGCATCCATATTAATGTCTCAGGTATAATTTCTGTGTGAGGCCTAGTACTCATATCTTTTACTATCAGAACTGTACTTAGGTGCATTATCTTCAGTGTGACGTAAACAGGAACTAGAGAGCTACTATGAATAGGGCCCTTTTCCAACGTAAGGACCTTCCATTAACATTCGGAACAGGCTTTCTAACTAACCTCTGTAATTAGTCTCTAAGCACAAGTAGATTGCCATATAAAATTGCCAAAGTCATGGATATTTTGAGTTTTGTCACATACCGTGCTGTTAAATCTGTCATACATGTAAAACTAAAATTCTGCATTCCTACTTCTGTAGGAAGTTTTGGGTAAACACTGGATCAAGCTTGCTTAGTTTGATACGAGCTTTCTTTTCTTTCTATTCTTTTGGATACATGCATGTTCTCACATATGCCATATGGGTACTGAAAACAGAGCCAAAAATTAAACTGGTAGTTATTCTGCCATTTTATTTCTGCCAAAATTGGAACTGTTCAGTCATGCACACACTTACACAAGATGTTACTGTTTTAAATTAGCCCCTCATTGTAGAATTACCTTATCTCTGATAGACAGTCCATAGGTATTGAAGTTCAAGCTTGCCTATGGAGATGATATCAGACAACAAAATTATAGGGTTGATCTAGGAATTAGGTAAAGCAAACCTACATTAAAGCAGGTGGCAAGTTCTTCACATTTGTCCTTTCTGACTTAAGAAGCAATGAATCTATGAACAGTAATAATGTTAAATATTTAGTCTGGCTTCAGTTGTGTTTCTAAGTTTGGCTGCAAGAAAACTCATTTACACTTAGGTTTTAGACACGTCAGTCTTTGCCTTTTCCCTGTCTATGAGCTGTAGACATCGGCGTAACTAAAAGTTAACATTGTATTGTTAGAAATGAAACATCTTCATCAATTTACTGGCTTACTTTACCATCACATTTTATTTGTAAACACACTAATCTTCTAAGGAAGACCCCTCCATAGGAAATGAGGGGAATATTCACCCAAGGATATCAGGCTATTGCAGGATTTCTACAGAAATCTTCAGGCTTAGTTCATACCTAATCAGTCTTTTGTCTTAAAAAGGTTAATAGCACTAAGAACTATACTGTACCACCTAGCTATTCTTCAACCAGCTATTGCAGTCTCTTTGTCAGATGAGTACTGGTGAGCAACAAGGAGCACATTACAGCTGTCAACTTAATGGGCCAATATAGCAAGGCATTGTGAGACAGTTTTCTGAAGTACACTGAAAACATTACTTTCTTATTACATCTGTTGACTGAACTGTAACTTACATGTTTTAATTAAGCATCAGATAGTTTGCTGTTTGCTCCTAGTGTATACATCTGTCAACAGTACCTCCACAGCAGCATCTGTATATACATCCTTTGGGAAAAACAACAACAACAAAAACAAAACCAAAAAACAAGATAATATTAAAAAAATGCAGAAGCAAGCAAACAAATTCCAAAACAAAACAAGAAAAAAATACAGTCCTACCTTTGCTGAGACTGAATTTACTGAGGAGTGAAACTCAATAATCAATAGCAACAGAAAACACTGGGTGGGGGAAAGTCATTACGCATGTCCTGAGAGGAATAATGAAATATGGCCAGCTTATATGGTTAATCTTCTCTGCAGGCTGCTCTGCAAATTTAAGGAAGATTAAATTTCAGATACACTGTTTCTTGTTTTTTCTGGCAACAATGAACTTCAATTTGTTGGGGGGGAGGGCTGAGGGAAGGAGAGGCTGAGTAGGGAGAAAGAGCCACAGTAAAGTGTCTGCTGTCCATGTAGTTTTGCCAGACTGCTGTCTCAACTGAGAGCTGTGATCGAGATTTATTGGGCTTAAAATATGAAACAGACCTTTCATGTTGGAATTCTAAATATCTTCTTAAGCAGTAGTGAGTACCACCAAATGCTTAAAGGCAACACACCAAAGTTCAAACCCACACAACAGTTTCTTCTCTCTTGTGAACCAGCAGATTGTAGAAATCTTGTTCTGTCTTCTCAGTTTTGGACTTGGGAAAGAGTATGTTGGATGTTATCATCATCATCTGAAAATCTCTTTGTTTTTTATATTAGATTTTGGCTCAGATGGTCAAGATTGCTAATATTTGAACATGTGCATCAAATGGGCAGGTTTATCACTGAAGTTAATAAAGAAAATACTTGAATGTGCACAAGATGTTTGCATCTTAGTAGCATATTTTACTAAGTTTTAGTTATGTAGTGGCAGCAGGAAGAGCTTGAAAAAGATCTAGACTACTTGTTTCATGCCATTTTGCCAGCCTCCTGTTCCTTTGTTATGCCAACAGCTACATTGTACAGGAAAAATAAAGCTGTGTGCCTGAAAAATAAAATCAGAGCTAACATTTTCTTTGTGGGTCTTGCAAGTTAGAGAACAAAATGCAAAACCTGCCTCTTATTACTGCTTTTCTATCATTATGTTTTATAAGTATATGCATGAGTACTCCTTCAGATTTTTTAAGAGTTGCAGAGACGAATATATATTGGACTGTCAACATGCATGATACCATTGATGCTGAGCTCTGGCCAGGATGCCGATCTGGTAGCAGTTACCCTGAATATTTGGTATCAAATAAGTGGATTTGCTTATGGCAAATTATAATTATTGAGAGAAATTCAAACAGGGAATTGGAGCTTGGGTGGCTGTTTTTTCAGTTTCTTATCTGAAGTGTTTCTTCAGTAGCAATTCTATCAATATGTAGACCAAATGATTTTTTACATGTCAACTGTACATGTATTCAAGGGCTTTGTTTTCACCAGCTGTCCCAGTGGCACTAGGTACATGAGAGAACATGGGAGAGCAAATGTTTTCTCCATATTTTTCTTTCCTTCACAAAGACTGAAAGGGATTGTAACGAGTAGAAAAGTATTTACCTCTGCTGACTGCTATGTACGTAGCATATGATTGATATATAAGATTCACCACCTGAGTAGCATTTCTTTTTTTAACAGTGCTATACTTCACCTATGCTCATGTGACTTTTATACCCCTTTTAATTGCCAGCCACCCACTTTTCAGATCTGTAGTCTAGGAAACTAGACTGTGTCTTGTTTGCTTCTGTAGACTAACACGGATACAGAATCTCATGGCATGTGGTTTTGTCACATGTAATTCTGTTATTAGCTTCCGAAGTAAACAATATTGACGCGTCTCCTTGGTTTAAAAAGATACCTGGAAGATCACAGACATATTATTCAGAACATTCTTAGCTTGAGCTTAGGGGACTTGAATACATTCAACACAGGATAATTCAGAAGTGTCCTGAATTTCTCTTGTGCATTAGAATCTTGCACCAAGAATGTGAAACACTGGTGTCCAGTAGTTTGCTTTGCCTTTGTGGAAAAGTGATGATCTGAATTTAAGTTTGCTTAAAAGGGCATGAGACTTGTTTAGCTAAACAATGATGATGCTTCTGTTGCTGACCAAAATCCCGTGAATAATCCTTCACTCTGAAGTTCACTTGCCACCAACTGCTCCAGAGCCCAGATTTGTTAACATTCCAGGCATGCTGAAGAGCTCATAATTTACACAGTCTTTTGACTTGGAGTGGGTTGAAGAGTGATGAAGATTGAATGGGGTCATTATAATTGTTGTTTATTTTAAGCAGTCGTACATTTCTTGTAGTTTAGATAGCCTTCATCAGGCAGGTAATTTCTAGTTTCACATTGTGAACTTGATTCCTTTTCTTTAGTTGCAGTTGTTGGGCCAGATTTAGAGCAAAAAGCACTGTCCTTACTAGTTGGACAAAACATTTCCATTGTAGTACGTACTTTGCTGTCTTGTTGGTTGTAACTGGTATTTGAAGTCATATGATTAATTTATCTGTTGTTTTTTTTTCCAAAACAAGTGATTGCTTTTCTTTATAACACATTTTGTATGCTCTCTCTTTCAGGCTGCAGAAAAATAACTGTTCAATAGTCAGTAAATTTGGTGAGAATAGAGAGATCATGAAAATCCAACCCCCTAATGATTCTTCTATGGATGTTATGGGAATGGAGAAATATGAGTTCTCTATTCATAACAAGTACTGCAAATGTGCTGCATTATTTATGCACCATCACTGGATGAACGATGGAAGTTTGCTGCAAAATAAATACATAAGTAAATTGCAAGGAAAAGAAATAAATGTGGAAAACTCCATGTGTGTTTGATTCACTCTTGAATTTTGTATGTGCAACAGAATAGCCAATGGTCTAATTATCTGTCCAAACTCTTCAGTCTGGAATAATGAACGTACTTTGGAAACATTGCATTCCCCTATGCAGTGACCCCGATCCACTTTTCATTTCTTGTATAATGTATGCCGCATTGCACTATAGCTCCGCAGTGGTCTGACATTTGCATTGGCAGCAGTAGGATTCCTGGATATAGGGAGAATGACAATAGCCAGTGTGGAAAGGAATGGCTGACAGTCAAGACACTAAACAGATGTAAAATATCTTGTCATTCCTCTTAACAGCTGTCAATCACAGGCTCTTACTAAACAAGACACCCCTGAGAGTGAGAGCTAGCTACTCTTGTTTTGCTGTCTTCATAGAAGCTTCCCAACAGCATGCATGGTGAGACAGCTTACCTGGGAAAACCAAGCTTCTGCAACCTATATCTTTTAAGTGAGCCTAAAAACAAACAAGTATGGAAAGCTGGTGCTCCTTTTCCTGAGAAGGCTAGTTGGCACTGACAGCCTCACTGGAGAAGAGGACACAAGAGAATTAGCATCCAATTTGTATCAGTTCCCATTGGGGTCAGACTAACCCATGTTATCCCATAAGCTAGCAGCAGTTAGAGTAACACACAGATGTGCCTGTTCCGAAGGCCAAGACAAAGACTTGTTATGCTTTTTCTTTCCCTTTTCCCTCCAATGGGTTAACAATGGTCACTGTTGTCTGGTTTTGTCTCAGTACTCCTTGATTGACAGTACCCTGGGAGATGTCACTGTCCTTGCTCCATGCATTGTAATAGCCTAGTGTACCAAGGGTTCTTCAGGACCTTCATTCCCCTCTTTTTTTCAGGTGTTATAAATGTCTGTCAGTGCACCACAATGACAACCTCTTGTTGAGCTCACGTGTCTGATGCTCTATAAGTCAGTGTCCGAGGGAGATGCAAGAGGGAAAACTTTGGGTAGTGACATGAATAGAGGGCAAAGAAGTAGGGCAACTTTATTATGGACTGTCATCAGAAAGTAGCATGTGTGGAATGTCAATTTAATAATAGAATTGACAGCTTTTCTCTTGTTTCCGTAATGCCACAAGTGTTTCTTTGACAACTTAAAAAATAGGTCCTTTGTAGCAGTCACTGAGTGGCACAACATACATTTGCGAATGCCCTGCATTACTGAGATTCCCCCAAATGCCACTGCTATAAGACCAGTCCCAAGAATCCTTCTGTATTGAGTAAGTGTAGTGGTGTATGAAGATCTGGTGAACATGAGCAATGTGAAATACAGCGTACAGTAGCTAGGAGGATGTGCTATAATTAAAAAAATATTACCTCTCTATCAGTAAGGAGTTTCTAAATCAGAGAAAATGTTTGTATCATGATGAATGTTGCTAAAGATCTTGTTATGGGTATTTGAATTTCTGATGAAAATAGTTTTTTGTTTTTCTGTCAAAAATTATTCAGACAAAAGCTTCTACTTGCTCATCATAGAAAAACACTAGCATTTAGGAAAAAACTGGAAGTCCATACCTATTTCATTTTTCAACCAAAAAGTGGAAGAGAAAAAAAGAAATTTACATGATCTTTCTCTTGATTTCTCATGTCTGGAAAGAAATTCCAACTAGCATTTCTGTTTTTGTGATCATGAGTACAGCTGTTTTAGAAAGCAAGGCACGCAGTCTGGGGAATAATATCACTCCTCTACAAGCTGCAAACACAAGAATAAATTACAAATGTCTCTTTTTAATGTGTTGTTTTCAGTGTAGAATTTGACATGGGTTATCATAACAGATAGCAAGGCATACTTCATAAACTCTTTACAATGATGATAAAGTTCAAGATTTTTTTATTACATCTTTAAAATGAAAAATAAACACCACAAATGTATTTAGATGTCAGCAAAGCAAATTTTCTTCCTCTTATAAGGAATGGTTTCATTCTAATAGACAAAAGATAACTGAACAGATTACAAAATGGAACAAAATGAAAATTATGAAATCTGTATGTTGGAAAGGGATTTTTACTCCTTTTCCAAGTGAATGTACTAGATTGTTCATCCTAGACTTTTTTACCAAGGTTAAAAATAATCTACCCACTGAGGATTTCCAAAAGGAAGCAGAAAACATCACAACTATTAAAAATATGAGAGACAGAAAACATGATTCATCATTTTATGGCAACAAACCAGTAGTTATTCTACTAGAGCAGACAGTCATACTCTAAAGAGCATATACAGTCTATTCTACTAGAGCATAGAATCTCCTCTAAAGAGCATACTCTAAAGAGCCTGATGATGATGTCTTACAGTTCATATGTACATAGATTAAGCCTCTTAGCTTAATTTGCCTTTTTAATTCATGAAGTTCAAAAGCTTATTTTACTGGAAATTTGAGGAGAGAGCCATCCACATAGTTTTAACTAATTAACCTGTAACCATTTTCTAATATATTTTGACAAATATATGGTAAAAATGTAACTATTCAAGAAAGAAAATTACATTTTTTGGCAGTTGTCACATCAGTAAAATTGATTCTATTTCATAGATGGAATAGCTTGAAATTTGAAAGAAGCAAAGTTGAGGAGAGTACACCAAGGCAGAGATCCCTTGTACCTCCACACAACAAAGTTAAGGAAGAAATCTTTGTTTATTCCCTGTGATGAGTTCAGAAAAATGTAATGCATTATTCTGAAAACATTTCTAGTTTGAATGAAAATTCACTTGGCAGGAACAGCAAAATATCTGTGAGTTTTCCTCCTGTGGATATTTCTTGAGGAAAACAACAACTTGTCTCTGCTACGAGATAGTCCCATTTCTCAAGTGCCAGACAGACATACTCTAAATCAGGCTGTTTTGTAACTTTTTGATTTTGAATTGAGTAGCGTTTGGGCTTAAGACAGAAAAATAAGAAAGGAATCTTTCAAGGCCTCTGTTGTACACCAAGTTAATAGTAGGTGCAGTCTCTCTTCGTTCTTGTGTCAAGGTTTCATGCATTACGAAAGAGAAGTCATCCATTACCTGGTTCCCAGAGGCTAACACGAATACTCTTCATTTTCTGATTCTTTCATTTATTATAACTTAAGATTAGAACATTAGTACACTTGTTAAATGTAAACTTCATCATTTTTTCCCTTTTAAACATTCAGTGACTTCGAAGTTAAAGCTTAAGTCAGACAAGCTTATTTCAGAAAAAAAGGCATAGCATTACAGCGCTGTCACTACTAGGATCTGATCCATGGCCAGTTTAGGCAATATTATATCACTGGAATTAAACTGGTTTCCTGTCCCCTTGAGAGAGTCTTTAAAAAAGAGAGAGAAAGAAAAAGGAGGAGGAGAAAACAATCATCTTCTTGTTTAACTTTCAAAGTATATGGTCCCGTGCAGTCCCTGTCACTCTCATTATGCAAATTATGTTTCTTTATTTGGGCTTATAGGGCTTTTAATTGAATGTTGTCTCTAGCATAGTCTTTACAGGTGACATTACATGAAGTCCTTGTGTAGCGCATAATGAGAAACCCATCTCATCTGTAGCTGCAGTAGAGGTTCTGTTGCTGGGGGAAATATTCTCAGAAAAATTATTGTTCTTAGAAGACTGTAGCCAGAGTGGATGAGCAAAGTACTAGACCCTTCAGGGCTGTGCCCAAGAAGCCAAAAAAAAAAAAAAAAAAAAAAGAGGCACCAGGAAATGACGGTCTCTTGACAGGCTTTTTCCTAGGCCGTAAAGGTTGGTATAGAGTGTGTTTATAAGCCTAATCTCCATATATTGTGACCTACTCTTGCCGAAGTGTTAAGATCAAAATGCCTTGTACTATGTGAATGGGTATAAATGTTCTCCAAATGCTCTCCAAATGCAAATGCAAATGCAAATGCAAAAAAAAAAAAAGAAAAAAGAAAAAGAAAAAAGAAAAAAGAAAAAAAGGAAAAGGAAGCTAAAAAGACAGGGAAAAGAAAAGAAGAAAATAAGCATGAATTAAGTTTTGGATCTAATCACAGTAGGGGGCCCATCAGTACAAAGAAGCACAGATAGTCCGGCCTTTACACATGCCTATGTATTCACAAACAAAAATGATTCGATGAGAAACTAAGATCAAATTTCTGGGACATTTAGGCTGCTTCCTGTGTGCAAACAGGGAAAAAATAGACTTTATATTAAAAAAATGTTTCTCACGAAGTACTTTTGTCCATATCTAGCCTTGAGACAAGATTTCAGCCAGCTTGACCTCACAGTTGAATTGAGAATGGTGGTCTCAGTGTGACACCTAATTAGTATTTCCCCACCTTGCCATTATACTGTCTGCAGTTTGGCATGGTCTGCTGCTTCTCCTCAGGAGACCCCATGTTGTGCAACACGGAGGCTAATAGGAGTTGGGAGAGGAACCTCAGCTGAGCTCTGAGGGAAAGTTTATAGAGACTGCTGACACTCAGCCACCATCATCAGTCTCATATTTTCACCATTAAACTGAAGAATAACTAATGAAATCTAAACTGTAATTTAGTCTCAGTGAAATGGAGCACACTATGCAACATTTGTGGTGCCTTGTGGAGGCTGAACTCCAAACGAACTGCAGAAAGCTTCCAGGGTATCGCTGCTCCCCCGGCGCCCATTTGCTCTGTGACTAGATGGTTGCTGGACTCCTAACTGCTAATTGGTAATGATACTACAACAAGCACAGCAGAGAGACTGTTTGTAAAGCTCTTCACAAATACCAGTAAAAGCACTACAGACTGAAGTACAGAACATCCCAATTCACAGATTGTTTTTGCACATTTTACCTATGGGGAGAAAGCAAGTTTTTTCAGACTAAAAATAGCTTTCATATTCCCATTTCTTGAGATTTATTTTATTTTAACATTATCACTGTACTTTAAACTCTCTAGAGTGCAATCAGAGCTTTTGCTGAAGAGTAAAAATTCTTTTAAAATATTTAAAAGTCATACTTGGCCAAAATGTTAACAGTTGTCACTTCAGTGACATAAATTCCATATATTGAATTGAAGGAAAAATTTTGAATCCTTTTCAGAGAGAGGTTTCTGTAAGCTAACACTTAGGACAAATATAATACAGATTTCAGGCACAGGATGAGGTGATGATGATTGAAAGTGGGTGGAAAATAGGAGAAAAATTCACCTGAATCAGCACAGTAAGCAAAATAGCCCATGAAAGATTGACAAATGTAGCCAACAACTAGTAAAGAAGGTACTATCCCTGATCCATCTAGCTCTTCCTTCCCAGTAACAAGACCTGGGAGTCACTCCTGTTGACTGGAGTCAGACATCAATTTATCTTTGAGAGGAAAAATACTTTTGGTCTTTTCTTTCACCCTTAAGGAGATTTTTACTGTGTTCTGCAGAAAAACCTCTGCCTCGAGGAAAGCCACGCTCAATTTTCCCTTAATCTTCTAGGCTAACCTAAATCGAGCTCTTCCTAACCTTACAAAATATATCTCTTTTGTACAGTTTCTGCTATTACACCCCTCACATCCTCCTTTTCTTCCATACATTTCATTTCCCACATATTTCCTTACCTATTCCCTCACTGATATTTCCGTTCAGATCTAACTATTTCTACTAGATGTGAGAAACAGCTGATTAAAGGTTCAGCATGCATGCCAAGTCGCTAAACCCTGTTGGCCTGACTTATCACCCCAGGTGTGTGAGAGAAGAACAGTCTGAGGTCACACATCACTGTCTTCACACAAGTCAGAAGCTTGGGTAAGAGAGATCAGCCCTTTCTGAAAAAATTCTCAAATTCATAAACACCCACCAACCCCACACTCCCCCTCAAGAAATCCCTTCATGCCTTTCAAATCCCTCAGATTAGGCTTTTTGAATATGTGCAGTCACAGGACCCTGTTCACAGCTAGTAATCACTGTGTGCAGGGCTCCTACTGTCATTAAACTCATCGCTCGCAGTCTGGCACTAACACTGGGACTAACATGGGCAAGTACTGAGTTATTTGTGCCTGGTTTGCCAGAGTCTTTGCAGAACTCTCCTCTATTTTTGCCCCTCTTCGTTTAATATCGAAGGCACTATAGTGCACTGGGGGTAGTTCCAGATGCACTGGAGTGGTAAGTTGTACTTGACATGAAGAAAGCCAAGCAGCCCTTGCTGTGCACATCCTGAGGAGCCCTGTGCCTCCTCCCTAGTGCCCTCCTGCTTCAGGAGCAGCTGGTGAGCAGATCACGGATGAGAGCAATCAGTGTAACATATGAGGTTACAGAGCAGGAGAGTGTCTGCTTTGCTGCACTGCAAGTGCTAAATGCCAGGATGACTCTGAGAGGAGGAGGGAGGATATACTTAAGGTGGTACTAACCAAGGAAGTCTCCAGCACAATGCATATGATTTGATGCAGATTTTTTCTTGTATTGGATTCCTTAGTCAGAGGCGCTCGTCATCTCTGACCAGCACTACTACTGCAGATATCTCCCTTATTATGAATGCTAACACTTCAGGATCTGCAGCAAAATTGCATGGAGGTATAAAACCAGCTATGTAAAGTATTTTACAAAAGCAATGACTTTTTATTTTAAGATACTGGTGTGAAACTTCTCCCTCTGTAGAGCATGACTTTTTATCACTGTAGTGAAAGAATTTCCCCACCATTTTTATAAAGTCTTTGTAAGGAGTACCTTGTAACCCTTAGCATGCTTATGTCCCTGTGAAGTAATGAATGCGACAGCAACAAATTAATGTTGACAAGGGCTGACATGAGGGTTAAAGAGTAAAACTGAGGTTCCAAATTTAGATATCTGGTACCTTGTTGCTGCCAAAAGACTGTCTCCTTGTTTCCTTTGGTGCTGGTGCTCATCTCACTCCCTGATGAGTGCTGTGGTTCTTCTCTCTAAACTGATAGAAACTTATTCTACCTGAGTGCTGTTTTTTCTCTCAGTGTAAAGTGTTCAAGAATAGCCAGGATGAAGTTGGGAGAAGAGATGGCATCCTGAAAAGAAAATTACTCAGGATGTGGGTAATTTCAATTACAGAAAGAGGTTGCTTAATAGAAAATCATTTTCTGAAGCTGATCTTTTCTTAGTGACACTGTCACTTGTTGAAAAGCAAAAATAAAGTAGCCATGTTGTGAAACTTCACCTTAAGTGCCTTAACTTAGGTTACAGCAGGGCACCAGTAGCCAAATAGAATGGATTTCAGGCTGAATTCAAGTTCTTAAGAGTGACTGTGAACCACACCTATAGGATCATTCTTCCTCCCTGTCATAATTTCTCCCTCTGTTTTGTTTGCCTGGATGCCATAAAAGGAGACAACAGGAAGAAAGAATTTTCTCAACTCATTTACAGTGCCATTAAATACACATGCTAACAAACATGCTCAGTTTCTTCTACAGTGATGACTCACCAAGTGTTACAGTAGAAAGTAGTCATGTATCACATGGGCTGCTATGGAAATCAGGAAAGAATGTGATTGTGCAACTCAAGTCTATGTATTAAAGAACTTTGTATGGAGAGCTAGTTGAAATTACACATAAAACAATAATTTATCCATTCCTGACTTTAATTCCTAGATCATCTAAGAAAATATTTACATTGATAGAAACTGGTAGGGTTTTTGCTTGTTTGCTTGTTTATTGGTTTATTTCTCATGAAAATGCCAAGTTGCAGGTTGCTTGCGATAATTTAATTATTTCTGTACTCTTAGCCAGACATGTGGATGCCACATCCTCAGAGGCATTCAAGGCCAGGCTGGACAGATCCCTGGGCAACCTGATCTACAGGGTGGTGAGCCTGCCCTTGGCAGGGGTTTGGAACCAGATGGGCTTTAAGGTCTCTTCCAACCTCATCTATGATTCTCTGATATCATTTCATTCATTAACCTAATTCCTGACTTTCATCATGGTCCTTTACACAGAAAAAGTAAATTTTGTACACTGTAAAAGTTATAGGTTTGAGTCAATTTTAGAAGTTCTTATCCAAAGGTTCATTTTGGGTGAAATTTTTTGTATTTTGGAAGGAAGGAATCTGCTTTGAGTCCATCTGTTTAGAAATAAACACCCTCTTTAGTAACTAATAATCAGCAGCTTCTACTGTAGGATAGTTATTTCTCACTTAAAATAAAAAAAAATGTCTGAAGTACAATTTTTCTTCACAATATTGCCATTTGTTAACAAGCAAAAAGAAAACATTTAAGTGATTTTAAATGAATCTCATGTTCACTTAACAAAAACTTGAGCTCAGCCATCTGCAGGAAAAGGCCATTATAATTCAAGTTTCTATAAACATGCTGTGATGACAGGAGTTTTAATACTGCACCTGAAGGAAAAAGATAGTGTACAAATGTAATGCACCTGCTGGCTTGGGTGTTTATATGATCAGCTAAGCAGGAGCTCTTAATACTTCCCAGCAGATCTCTGCCAGTGGGCCTGCTATAAATCCCTCCACAGCCAGACAAGTTGGCCTTTATTTTTTCATATTGCTCTGGGCATCTCACATGACATTCCCAAAAAAGGAATTGTACTACAAGCCTGCTCTGATTGCTAGTAATGACTTAACTGCAGAGGAATTATAACAGTATGAATAACAGTGGTTTGCACTGTGAATGCCTAAGCTACTCCAAAAATGCCAGAGCAACCAATATAATGCACTTCTCACTCGTAACTTTGAAATGGAAGAGAAAGTCAGGGCACTTTACAACTGCTGCTAATCTGTAAACACTGATTGTTCATTCAACAGCAGGAAGTAAAAACAAATGGAAAGCAAATAATAGTATTAACTGTAACTGAGTATTATGGAAGCAAATCATGCAAACCATTAAATTAAATATAGAGGAAAGAAGATAAAATTTCCCCCTTGTTTCTAATGGGTAATTTGAATGAATGCTTTATCAGTAAAAAGTTGCTTTGTGTGTGCATATCTTATTAAACTCTGTCAGATTTCTGACTCTTAGCTAGAAATAAACCAACACAGTTTGTGTATGAACTAGTCTGTGAGCTCCCTGGGGACAGAATCACCTTAATTGTTTTGCCTTACATCTTGTTCAAACTGGCCTGTAAGTATGGCTGTTCTTGTGAACTGTTGGTAGAGAATAGATACAGAACATTCTGAGCATGATTTAAGCAAGTACTTTGGGAGGACTTCACTTTGCAATTGCTACTGTGCTGCTAATGAGTAAAGCACGGTTTTTGTAGGTGTGGCTGATGCTGCCTGGCAGCACTGGGGGAATATGGAGCTGGTGTCTAGAAAGGCTGGTTAATATTATGGTCTGCAGAGAGTGCATTTGTAGGAAAGACTCTGCACAGGGGTCCAAAGGAGTTCAGAGTTTGTTGTAGTAGTAATTTTTCTTAGTCTTGAAGGAGAAAGTTATGCTGGGTGAAAATAGTGATGGGCATTGCTTGACTCTGCCTCAAAACCAACCCCTTAAATGGTGAACTTGATTTTTTGGCAGAGGAACCTGCGCCAAAACCAGCAGGTGTTTTGGATGTTTCCCTGTAGCATGGCATAGGGGTGCACCACCAAACTGAACAAGCTGATGTGGGCAGCACTGGGCCTGAGATGCAACAAGTTTGCCATTGCAATGCGCCCACAGGAAAGCTTCATTGCTACTTCTTTTGTGGGTAGCTTGTAGTGATGTAGCACCTTGCATAGTCCTGGTGGCACAGTGCCTACCAGGTTATCGTAGAGCTCTCTTCAGTGCAGACCTTTGCCACAAACATCTTTGGTATTTGGAGCTACAGTGAGAGACCAAAAGAATTCCTTCTTCTGTGCTATAAAAACCTGCATTCCTTCCTTTGGGCAAAGCAGGCTGGATTTCTCGTCTGAATTCTCTGACTTAGTTCTGCAATTTGCCAAAAAGTCTGTTTCCCTGGAAAAGAGCAGTTACCACTAATTGTTTTGCCTCAGAATTCGTCTTTTGAGTTGTCAACCAAAGCTGCCTTCTGGCAGCTGACATGGTTGCCATAGTTCTAGACAAAATGAAAATGTTATTCAGTGAGGCATCTGCATCAAAGGGAGAAGCAATGGAAATATCAGTCAGCAAAACTTGTGATGTTCTGCCTGGGAGGAGCAGCTTCTCAGTACTTTGCACCATTGCAAGAATAGTGCTTGCAAAGAAGATGGAACTCTGAGAGCTGGCCATGGCTTCACAATTCCATATAAGGAAGTATTCCTTTTTTCAGTTTTCATTTTCCTCAAGATAAAGCATGCCTTGATCTAGAATCACTGTTTTCTCATCTACTTGGCTACCTGAGCAGAAACATAAAGAAAGATCAATGATTCCTAATTTAGGCATTAACCTGTGAAAGTTTCTTTCTTTTGAAATCTGATCAAATCCTCCAAAAAGAGGTTTTCTGTCATGATGGGAAAAAAAAGCCTGCAAATCTGGAGTGACTGTGTTCTGCAGTGCACAGTACTCATTTGGACAGTAAAAGTAGGAAAATGTCCTGAAAATGCAATGGTCTGGATTATACTCTGGTCTTGTATAGGAAAACTGCCTTACCATGCAGAGCAGTTTGTCTGGGTTAAAAAAATGCACAACTGATCTCTTTGGTTTGAGCTGAGATGGCCCTTTTCTGATACTTTTGTGTTTGCAAAGCAATGGCGAGGCACTATTCACCAGATAGTGGTGAACTAAAAGGTGAAAGTTGAATGGCAGGATTATAAAAAATAAAAAGTTATGACTAAAATTACAAATTTGCATGGAGAGAAACCTCTTTTGGCGTTGGTTGTAAGGACTCAGAAGGGCCCAGGGGAAACAAAGAAGATACTGTAAATCTTTGTGTAACCTCTAGATCTGCATAGCAAGGGAAGTCTACCTCACTGGTGAACAATTGGTATCTCATATGTGTGAAGGGAGATCACCTTTTATGTAAATGTGGCTTTTTAATACATATATTTACAGACATAAACATGAACATATATACATCATATACATAAAAGTAAATCTTGATTTTATTTTAGGCCCCCCTCTAAAGTGACTTTGGACCTTTTGGGTATATGGAGCCCTAGCTAATTGAAAATTGGGATGGTAGATCTATTCAAAGACAATTTGGAAATCTCTCTTCTCTGTGGTACAACATGTGCTTTATTAAACAAGTGACTTTTACTTAAGAACTTAGTAAGAGAGTTCTCTAATACACGGATATGACTGATATATCAGCTTGGGCCTTGTTTTCAGAAATTACTGTTGTTTGGGGAGCTGTCTTTAAAAAAAAATCCCAATCAATTGCAGATAATTTTTTTTAAAGTTGCCATATTATGGGAGGATATTTAGTAATTTGATCACTTTTCCTGTAAGCAAAGGACATTACTGAAGGGAAAAACCTAAAGCAATGGAAATGTTATCAACATTAAAAGTAATTCAGAAAGGAGAAGCAGAGGTTGAATTTGCATTATTATTATTTATTTTTTTTTAGACACAAAGGAAGAGCAACTGAAGCTCTTACTTTGTTCCATGGTGATCCGGTTTCTAATGGCTCACAAAAAAAGCAAGTTTCCAAGTATTTTACTCTTAGAAAAAATACTGAGTGGTGTAGTGTATATTGATTCTTGACATAACTGATCATAACAGAATATTACAACACTGTACTTTTTGTAATATACAACTATAATCAGGGATATAATTAATGCAGTGAATATGACAAGAGTTTAAAATACCTGAGGAGCTTCACTTCCTTTTATTAATCAGAAAACACTGAGATGTGAAATGAGAAGTCAGCATTTTTATACCCAAACTTCTTAGGCAAGCTCAGACCTGGGTTCTTTGGCTGATCAGTCTAAAAATTTGCAGACTCCAACCCTGAAGCCGATGCAGAAATTTTGCTGGGGCAAGTTTAGGGCTGCCCTGCCCTCAGATGCCTCAGAGGGCCACTTGTACATGGGCCAGCTGAATTCTTGTGAAGTAGTGGTGTGAATCATGCTGGCATGGGAGAATGAAGTGAGGGCTCCTAGCAAAGTTAAGGAAAGCAGTCCTTGCACCTGTTGATAGAGATGGTTATATCTTACAGTATGACAGAGCGGTGTGCATTCCTGGCAAGCCCCATGACAAACCCTCAAATGATAGCACTCTGTGAGCCTAGTAAAACTCCAGTTATTGTTCCAGGCATCCTGCTGAGTTGGCTGGGTCTAGCTTTGAGGTGAACTCAAGTTGCTCCTGGTCCTGTACAGGTGGATTGTGAATACCTTCAGTGCTGGAAATTCCTCCATATCTCTGGGCAACCCATTCTGGTGTTGAATAACCCTTCTTGACTTCAGTAATCTTCTAGGTTTGTAATCGCAGGACATAAAGTTAGTTATGCCACTTCCCAAATATGAAGTAATAAGCAGTTGACCTTGTGCCTCACAAATATTTCAGTAAGGCTTCAGCCCTGGGCTACACTCTCTCTTTTGCTGTGGCTTATCATTTGAAGCATGAGGAGATACCTCAGAATTTTTGACAAGAGGTCAGACTGTTTAGTAAATATGATGGTCTGTATTTTTATGAATAAGCAAGCCTTCTACCATGCAGTTTCTAGGGTTGAAGAAATCTCCATTGTAACTTTTCAGTCGATGAAGATAACATGATATAAATATTTTTTACTATAACCAATTATATAAAACTGAATTAAACAATCAAAAATACATTTGTGGTATTCTGTCCTTTCCTCTTTTGTGCATCACTAGTGTGATAAGTGTTTCTATCTCAGGAATTTTACTGATTGTTTTCTTTTAACAATAGAAATTGTGTGGAGTGCAGTCACAGATAATTTGCATTTGAGTTTTTCAGTTTGCATTCTTTAGAGTCCCTGGGCAATAGTGGGATGCAAAGTCTTGTTATACTATTGGCTTTATTATTCAGCCCATGATTCACAGGAAAAGGTTGCAATGACCTCTTGCACCAGCAACTAATTCTTCTAAAAGATGAAAGTTATTTCTTCTCCTGGCACAGATATCTGAATCTGCCTTCAAAGAATGATATGGCATTAATAGTACAAGCTGCCCAACACTTCTAAGGAGTAGAAGCAGCAAGACCATTTTTTCAAGTGTATACACAATCCAGCTGTATTTTTTTTTATCTCGTGCTTCAGAGGCAGAACAGTTTCCTCCTGCTACTCAGGCACAGCACATGTTAGCAATAAGTGAATCATATTTAAGATGGAGAAGAGAAGAAAAACAACTCTGACCAGAAGATTGACCCAACTCCCAAATCAAAATCAACCTACAAAAAACTTGGATTCATTCAGAAAACCTTTCACAACTATGCTGGCTGCTCTTAACTTAAAAGTGCACAAGTACTTATTCCACTCTGTATTGTGGACCCTAAGTGACCACTTAGATAAAGAAGTGGTATTTCTGCTGCTGTGAACACTTCTGTTATTTAACTTTTTTCTGAACTATACTACTGAGGTTTCTCCTCCTGGCTACATTTGCTACGTACCTGCTCCGGAGTATCCTTTTTTATTTCTTTGAATTTCTGGTCAAAATTAATCAATTAATCTACTCAAGTCCATTAGGTAATATTTCTTAGCTTACATTAATCTTCTACTTCTTTGGTGTTTTTACTTCTTCAGCAAAAAAATCATCTTAGTGGGCCTACTGAATCATTCTTTCCTGTACAGTTGTTGATTGTCATAACAGTGATCTGAGTGGTTTAAACCTATATGTAGTTTTGGACAATTTTTTTTGCAGTTCAGGTATCTTGTATACACAGCGAAGAACTTGCCAGTATTATATACTTTCCTATTTCTGATTTTTCTCAATTGTCCTTTCATAGTAATACATCCCTGGTGTATTCACCATACTTTAGGACAACTGATCTTCCTTCTTCGTCTATTTTAATTATTGAGCATGAATTTGTAGGAAATGTTCTTGTCACCTGCTAGGTCAATAATCTTTGATTTCATATTTTATTTCATTTTACTAATGAGTCAAGTCCTCAGGGTCATCCAGACTTTTTGTATGACATTTCAATGACTTACTCTTTGCTAATCATCCATAGCATTTATTGGGCATACTGTAGGGTTTTTTTTTTTTTTCTACTATCATCTTTAATTAAATATTTAGCATCCATTTTTAAGAAGCTTCGCTTACAACTTTCCTCCATGCTAGTAGTTTCCTTGTCAGCAAGTGCCATTGTCATTTTTCTTTTAGCAAGTTCTTATACTCTTACAGTTTTTCTGCTAGTTACCATTTTAACGAATGTACATATACTAATAAATTTTTCACATGTTAGGTCAATTCAAATGTGCTAAGCAAATTCTGAAATAAAGCAACTCCTTTGTTGGGAAAACTGCAATTTGTAGAAAAAAAGAATTTGCTTACCCAAGACATCTTCAATGAATGCATGCTGCATTTTTTCCCTTTTTCCAATTCATGTCTGTTTCTAATTATGTCCTCCAAAACTTGTTCATAGCCCTTGGATATTACCGAACATGGATTAATGGGTCTCTTCTCATTTATTTTTACTTATAGGTAATTCAGATCCTTGTTATTCTTCAGCTTCCTTATTTTGGTATCTTTCAGAGCAAAGGTATCCTCAAATCCTTCTTATAGGACCTGTAATTTCAAGTATGAACGCTTTCAGTATTCTGGGAAAGAGATTACCCACTTCTAATTTGAATGTATTGGGTATACATTTTTGGAAATGCATTCCTGTACTACAAGCAATGATTTCACATTTTATTAGCTGATGATCTTCCATTCTCCATTCAAAGTTACTTTCCTGAAAACGTCCTGAGGCAAACAGTTGTCTAACCTGAGAATTTGACTTTTACATAATAAGCAAATTCATCTTCCTTTTCCATACCATTTTTTTCCATTCATAGTCTTTGTAACTAACTCTTTATTTCTGTAATTTTTAACTCTTTTTTTTTTTTTTTTTTTTTTTTGGAAAAAATATGTTTGGTCCTGTATTCTCTTCATACAAAGATGTGGCAAAATCACTGATCTACCCTCGCTCATGTTATTAAGTTATTATATCTCTCCTTGGGACCATTTTTATGATCAGTTTTTCTTTGAGGTCTATGCTGCCTTTCAAAATAGTGTCTGTAGTAGCATTATCTTAACCTAAAACATTGTTGCCTTAGTGGATGTCCAAAGATAACTCCTTATTACACTCAAGGGTTTCTGGGCTTTATATTACTTACATTTGCTCTCCACTACACATAGAGAAAACTAATGTATTTTAATTTCAGAATTTTAACAATTGTCTCTGATGTTTTTGTTCATAATTGTCTCTGATTTTGTGGGTAGTTTGCGAAGTCATTTATTCATTGTATTGTCTTATATGTTTAAAGCATTTCTGACCTAGCATAAGGAATCCATACTTTTACAGTTCCTTATTCTCAGGAGGCCTCAGTGTGGTAAAATGGTAATGCTAAAACTCTTCTGCATCTAAAGATTTAATTAACTGCTCTTAAGGGGGAGAGGTAAGGAAAAGTGACAAGACTTTCTTCATAAATCATGTATTCTGTACCAGTAGTAATTTTTAGACCCAATGTTTATGATGTTTCCATTACTTCTTGTAATGTGATGCTGAAAACTATGAATTCCAGCATAGGCTTTACCAGTGCAGAATGAAATGGCAGGATTGCAGTGTGATTCTGTTAGGCTTCCTGTTCACATATCTCAGTCAGGTTTTTTTTTTGTTGTTGTTATTGTTTTGTTTTTGTTGTTGTTGTTGCTGTTTGTTTGTTTGTTTTCATGAAGTTATCTGCTCTTATCCCAGGTCATCTTCAGCAAAGTTTCTTCCTGATCATTTTCCCATCCTGTCTCGTGTGCTTGCTCACCCTTGCACATAAACAGATCCCTGTGATTTACCTTTGAAGGAATTCTTGCACTGTATCCCAACTGTTTTTTTTTTCTCAAACTGCTGTCTGCAGTTTGCATGATCCTTTTGAGTACTACTTGTATCTCTTCGCATTTAAAGTCCTTGCAAGTGTGGTCCCATTTCCAAACTGACTAAGATCACTGTCTCTCCTCATTCAGGATTCTACAGAAGACTTGTAGCAGTACCAAATCCAAAACATTTCCTGGCACAACCCTCCTCCCCTTCCTTCCATTTATAAAATAAATCACTGCACTGATAAGGCCTGTAACTGACTTTGGAGCAGGGGGGGCTACTCTGAAAGATTTGCCTCCTGTTTTATTATGTTGGCCCACAACATCAGAGGCAGATGTTAGTGGTATGGCAGTAGAGGCTGAACCTTCCTGCCAATATTCCATTACATGTTGTTGCCACGTGACAGGTGGCAGCAGAGGGGCAGTCTGACAGAATAGTGTCTGACACAGAAGTGCATATGGAGTGAAGGTGTGTCACTGAATTCCTCCATGTGGAAGAAGTTGCACCCACTGATATTCATTGACACTTGCTGAATATTTATAGAGAGCAAATAGTGGATGGTAGCACAGAGAAAGCTGGACTATGTGGGAAATATTTTCCTAATAATGACACCATCATAGCAGCTGTGGAACAGTGGGTCATCTCCACTGGTGCAGATTTCTATGAGTGTGGCATACAAGCTCTTGTTCATCACTGGCAAAGACACATAGCTAATAGTGGCAACTCTGTTGAGAAATAAGGTTTTGTAGCTGAGCATTTGCTCTATCAGGTAGTGTTATTGTATTCTTTGCATCTGCTGTAGTTTCCATGGAAATAATTAGGAGGCATTACTTTTGGAGCAACCTACCCATATATACGATTTTGAACCTGCCATACAGCCCTCCTTCCTGATAAGGTGCGTCACCGAGCACACTGTTATGTATTTCTAACACCAAGATACAAAGTTTACTTCTCTCTCAGTCCAGAGGCTTGTTACTCTGTCAGAGAGGGAAATCAGATGAGGTTGTTAAGTTTTGTTCTGTATCCATGAAGCAGAGAAGTAGCTAATGAATGTGGGAGCCAGGAGACCTTCAGATGAGGCCATTACTCCTTTGGATTAGGGCACTATTCCTCGGCTTAACATAGGCCAATTTAGATCTCTCTGCTGCAGTGGAGTACTAAAATTGCATGCTTTTGAAGTTAGTGGCAAAGCAAAACAGTTTACCCTTTAGTACTCACTCTGCTGCAAGTGGAAAAAAATCTTTGAAACATCATTTTCATTTTGTTTTTGAAAAATAAGTTAATATTTCATGACCTTCTTTCTCTTTGGAGTTGCGTTTAGTCTAACAGTTCCCTTAGGGAGACCAAAGCAATACAGTGTGAGGCTGAGCTCTTGCCTAGCAGAGGTTCCTCAGTAAAGTCATTAAGGGGAAAAACTCAAAATCCTTCGACCTACAGAAGCAAAGGGTTTGTCTTCAGTTGGATTCCAAGGCTCACGCTGTAAGCAATCCATCAGTAAATGGCAAACACAACTTTGTGCATTGTTCTGTAACTGCAAATCTGGCACTTCCTGCTCCTCATAGCAGCACTCATCAAAGTAGTGCTAATGAGAGAATTAAGTCCATGTGATTAGGAGCCAAGTATGAATGATGAAATGAAAGCACTGGTGAGCATCTGATTATCTGGAGATGGGGGGTGAACTAGGGAAGGAAATTGTCTCATCTTGTCAGCCTTGCCACTATCTTTGGCTTCCCTTGTTTCTGCTTGTTTTGCTCTCATATAAGCTGACTTTCTGCCTGTGAAACATTCACAGAGCTGAGGAACAAGGAAGATGTCAGAGTGCTCTGCTTTGGGTAGAGGTGTGCCTTCTGCCTTCATGTCCTTGTCATACCCAATGTCTCTGCCCGTGTATGCATATGTGATGATGGCCCTAACCCAGCAGGTGTTTTCTCCTGCTCCCAGCATGAAGTGTCAGCATTGAATGAGACAAAGTCTGATCTAAGGGCTGCTGTACTCACTACTGCCTTGATGTTATTAAAGTCGCATTTGCCCATTGACTTTCTGTTGTTTCAAGGAGAAAACCAAATTCCTGCAGTCACATCTATTGGTATGGTCTCTAACACTGCATGACATCTTATAGCCAAACAACTGCTCATTTATCAGGCTAGTGGAGAATTTGGCAAACTTGGGAAATAATACTAGAGAGAATCCAAATAAGCCAGGAAAGTCCTGAGGTCTTCTCCACAAAATCTTATGTTTCTGCAGAAAATCTGCCCCCCCCCCCCCCCCCCCTTCTTTTTCCTTTCACCAACACTTAAAAGTGAGAGAAAAGTATGAAAAATTGTAGCCCAGGCTGATTTTGCAATGCACTTAGCACAGTCATTTAACTTGGGTGAAAATTCCAAATTACAAAGTCCCCTATCCCCAAGCTATCCTGTCAGCAGAGCACTCAGGGTTCCATGGCAGAGCTCTGTCATAGGCTGCTCGTGGTTGGCTTGATCTGCTCTTACAGAAGCTTCACTTATTGCATGTTGGGGGCAGATATTTTCTGTGTTGTCTATAACAAAAGAGAGCTTGTATACTTCATACCTTTTCTCCAGATGTAACTCAAAAATTGTGTTAATCATGCTCCTAGAAACAAAAAGTTATCACTTAGATATTTAAATAAATAATGCTATTAGACAGTCTGACCCCACACTCTCCATTTAATGGCTTACTGACTTATTTAAACCTTTTTTCTGGTTATTTTTTCTCAAATCTAGTTTGAAATGTATCTAAATTTATTTTGTGTTCTGCTGAGGCAAAATAAAGTGAATACCATTTAATTTAATTTTATTTTTTTGTAACAGATAGGCTCTATTAATTTTGATTAATGTCTGTTGCCTGATCAGTGTGTAATTCCTGAGAGACTGATCCTTTTTGCCATGAACAGCAGTTGTGAAAGAAAGGAAAATGTACTGAGTGACAAAGAGATTGAAATAATTAAAAAAGAATGAACAAATCATCAATTCCAGTAAACATGGGCAGAGGATGATTTTTTTTCATTACTCGTTCTTTTTTATTTTTAACTCAAATTAGGGACCAACTTTTTTTTCTGTACAAGGTTTGGTGTTGTGGCCTGGGCTTTCTTATGGTTGAAATATGAGTAAATATTAAAGATCTAACGAGACTTCTCAGTAAAAGTCTGTGGCATTCCAGTGTTCCAGTTAAAAAAATGTGAACACCAGTGACACATAGTTTTCAATTGGGTCACTGTTTTTTTTTTTAAATTTCATTTATTTATTTCTTTATTTATTGCCATAGATTCTTTTAAATTGTTGCCTTTTGGACAATTTGAACATTGTGAAACTACTTTGTACAAAGTGAAGCTGGAATCAAGCTGGAAAAAAAAAAAAAGTAAAATGAGATACTAGATACCAATTACAGTGCTGGAATGCTGCAGCAGATTGGGTTTCCTTGAACATGGAGTGTGTGTGTCACCGCACACGTTGCACACTCATAAACATCAGATACAAAAACCAAATATTCCAAGAGAGAGCTTCATATTTTTCAGTAGCCAGACGTTGTCACCTTTGCTTATAATAACGCTTGTAGTCCTCAGCTCGTAATGAGTCTATGAATTAGCGTCAGCTGTTCCTGTCCCCGCGTTACAGCTTGACACGAAGGGACGATGCGGCTTTAGTTAACGTGTCCTGCCACCTCGTGGACAAAGCTGTAATACTGTTTTTTTTTCCACTTCAGACGGTCATAATACCAAATGAGGAGGCGCAGCATCCACACCTATCCATCATTTTGATGTGAAACGATCTCCCTGTTAGCAACTTGTAAGCACACATTAGTAAGCAGGATTCCATAAATCATATTTCTTCTCCAAAAATCTTCTTTCAAACCCGAGTTAAACAGCAAACAGTAATATTAACTGTTTTTACCCACGTGAAAGTAGAATCTTTCAGCACAAACTTTTTGAGTCCTAAATCACAGTTCTCAAGCCAAGATAGTTCTACTTTTTGCTGACATCAAAATAAGAGAGCGATGATATAGATCTTGAGCAGCCTTTGTAATAAAAATCTTGAACATGTGGATACTTAGATTTTGAAACACATCATTGGCTATCCTTGCCCTAACATTAAGCACTGTTTTTGTTTGTTTGTTTTTATGTTTTGTTTTATTTTTAATGGCTAAACATTATGGTAAACTGCTGTAAAGTAAATAGAAAGTGCTGAGGAGGGGTAAATGACTGTGTAGATTTAATGGCTGTTATTATAGACTTAATTTTGCAGTTTGTGATGCTCACATGCACTTAGAACCTCATGATGTTCAACAAAGCCAAGCACAGGGTCTTGCTCATGGGTAGTGGCAACCTCTAAGCTGGGGAATGAAAGAATAGAGCACAGCCCTGCCAAAAAGGACCTGGGGATACTGGTGGATGGCAAGCTGGACATGAGCTAGCAATATGCCCTTGCAGCCCAGAAAGCCAGCCATATCCTGGGCTGTATAAAAAGATCCATGGCCAGCAGGTGAAAAAGGTGAACTTGCCCCTCTACTCTGCGCTAGTGAGACCTCACCTGGAGTACTATGTCCAGATGTGGAGTCCTCAGTACAGGAGAAACATAGACTTGTTGGAGCATGTCCAGAAGAGGGCCACAAAACTGATCCAAGGGATGGAACACCTCCTGTACTAGTACAGATTGAGAGAGCAGAGGCTGATCAGCCCTGAGAAGGCTCCAGGGAGACCTGAGAGCAGCCTTTCAGTGTTTAAAGGGGGGCTGTAAGAGGGAGGGAGACAGACTCTTTAGCAGGGTCTGTGGTGATAGGACAAGGGGAAATGGTTTCAAACTAAAAGAGGGGAGATTGAGACGGGATATAAGGAAGAAGTTTTTTACAGTACAGGTCGTGAGGCATTGGAACAGGTAGCCCAGAGGTGGTGGATGCCCTGTCCCTTGGAGACACCCAAAGTCAGAATGGATGGGGCTCTGAATAAGATGATCTAGTTGTAGGTGTCTCTGCTCATTGCAGGGGAGTTAGGCTAGATGACATTTAAATATCCCTTCCAAATCAAGCAATTCTTTGGCTCCATTAATTGTAGATGCAGAGATGCCTTCCACCTTAAAATTGACCACCATGTTTGAATGCTGGTTCTTCAAGTAACATGCAAAATGGGTGTTCATATTTCTCTACCAGCTCTAAAAAGCAACTTAATTTCCCTCTTAAGAAACCTGAGCAGCTATTAACACCTCCTTTGACATAATTTGCAACTAAAGTCATCAGTGATACTCTGTGTTCTGCGGTAACATCAGCAAATAAATAAACACCGTACCATATGCCTGTGAACATTCAGATACTTTCATTCTGAATCTACCCTAATGAATTTCTTTCCCTGGATTACTATATGAATTTTATTTTTAAATTTTAAATTTCTTAGCATAGTGGCTTAAGTTGAACTAAGATTTTCTGTGTCTTTAATGCTATTATACTTCAGAAAGACAGTGTATTGGTTTGGTTCCTATCTGCCAAAAGGCTTTCACATTCACCAGTATGTTTCCATGTGGTTTAGAAATAATGCTTACCATAACTTACCCACCACTAGCTAATGAATTGATAACAGTGGCTTTTTAAATTATCTTCTGTAACATTTCACCGGTATGGATATTCTGCATTTTTGCTGGTTATGGCATTGCCTTTTGTGAATTACTCAGTTAACATAAGCTCAGAAATGGAAATACTCAAAGGAACCAACATAACTGTGTTTTCTCTCTTGTATAACTCAAGCTGTAACATGTTGCCTTATAATTCCTTCACCAAGACTTTAATTTCTATTTGAACTACACTTTATCTCAGAGAAAAATAGCCAGTGCAGAGCTTTCCTTAGCCCTGTGCCCCAGTAACTGATGAGCTTTGCTTCAGAGATACAGATAGAGCCGTTAGCATTCTTTTAGACCAATGTATCTATTGCTGACATGGGAATGGAATGGTAGAAACCAGGGTACACAGAAACAGTAGATTTACTTAATAAAATTTGCTTTTCTTGGAGGAATTAAGTACTGTGTCAACTCAGATTGTGAGCAACAATTCACTGCTAAAGAAAAAGTAGAAGTTATCCTTACGACATATTACCAGTGAAATGTTACAGTTAGTCTTCTCAAACATTTTTAAGGAACATAACTGCATCTATTTTTGAGTTAACCTGAAATTTTAATTTCCCTTTCAATAAGTGGATGAAGAAAATCCCTTATTCTTGTTATATTCGTCATTAGGAAAGCTTTCTAACAGTTGTACATGTGCAACAACAGCCACCTTACCTGTATGATCAACCAGCTTGGAGGTATGCTACAGTTTCAAAAATACTGCTTTAGGGAACTTTCCACTTCTTATGTCTCAATAGATTGGTGAACAAGCTTTTGTGTCAAGGACCCTCTTTGTAGAGAGAGTTTGACCCAAAGATTTATGGTACAGGCAATTAAAACGTAAGAGTGAAATGTGTGAGAAAAGATGCTAAGCAGAAAGTACTGTCTTTATAAAGCATTTCTAAAAGAAAACCGTTTTGGAAACACAAAATAGAAGTACTGAACCTGTTTTTTTTCTGATCAGGAGACAGAGAGATGGGTACTGAGGCAGGAAAAAAAGCAAGAAAAACTAGTAGCTGTCACAAAATCAGAAAGGATTCTGACTGAGTTGAAAACTGATCTCAGATCTTGATTTTTAGGCTGATGTTTCAGCATCAGAATTGTCCTACCAGCCGCAAGGAAGCTCAAACACTTTACAGCTCCTACCTTGGCATAACATTCATTAATGAGCTTTTCTTCTTCCTAAGATTAACATTTGAGTGAAGCAATCCTCAACACAGACAAGAGAAAAAGGAACTGCTCTAGATCCGATGGGGATTTTACCTGGGAAGCATTGTGCTGAGAATGATTCAGTTCTGTAATTCAGAATCTGAATTGTAGGTTCAAAACCTGCAGTTCTCTAGACATGGGCATGCTGATACTAAGAATTACTACTACATTACTGTAAGTTGTTGATACAAAATGAATTGGAGGATTTAACAGCATAGTGTAATCAGAGCTGATCTTAGGAGCCTATGTGGAGTTGGAGGGACAAAATGACACCTGAGGGGCTAAGAAATACCTTGAAATATTTGCTTTCCTTTTTAAAAATGCATTTTTTTCTTCTTTGAAATATAAAATAATTTTGTTTACGTAAAAAAATGGTGTTGTATTGTGCAGAACAGTTCTTTTATGTTCTCTTTAGGTTAAGCCTCTTGTAGTGTCAATGCAGAAATAAATAGACTAGACATTTGAAATACGCTGGATTACTTGACTTTTTTTTTTTGGGGGGGGGGGGAGGGTGTGAAGAAAACTTGAGACAAGGAGGAAACAGAATTGTTCTCAGTTTGAAGGGCATTCGATTTTTTTTATCAACTGGAAGTCACTTTTCTCTTTGGAAAAGAACTTTTGTGCTCGTTCCCTGCCAACCTGCAGAGATGTGATGTGAAAATAGCATGCACCACCACTGTGCCTGTCTCTGTTCCTTTGAGTCTGTGTTCCAAACATCTACAGGCATTGTGCTTAAAATTTAAATTGCTGAGCTGCACTGCAGAGACCGAGACTTGAAAATTGGTTCCAGTTTCCACAGAGACTAATATACTTACGTACTTCCATCTTTCAGAATTAAGTTTTCTCACCTCGGATGAAATGTATTGCTGTGGTGAACTGCATCCTGAAAGCTTGCAGGTGCAGAACTGAAGTGTAATGAGAGAGCATGTACACTCTTTTAACTTGTAGCATAAAGGCTTGGCATTTGTGACATTATCCTATCACTATATAAAGTTTGTATTAGTCAGTAAAGAGGGAAATAGGGAAAATATTATGTGCAGTTGAGTATTTGAAATATTTTATTGGGCCTTATGTCCTGGCAAGAGCTGCTTGAAATCAGTGTTACAATATGTGAGATTTGCCTTTCTTTATTGGTATTGAAAGCATAGAAATCAAGACAAGTTTCTTTAAAAAAACTCTGATATGCACGTCAATAAAAATGCTCAAATGAGAGAGCAGTTCAGACTAGGATTTTCTTTCTGAATAGTAAGTTACTATCCACAGTTGCTTAAAGCATTCTTTTTAATATACTGCAGATTCACATTTAAATATTTATTGACTAGTATTGTCTACATCTGCCTCCTTCTTCTTCTTCTTCTGTTTTGCAAATATACTTCTAGTTTTTGGTGTGCCACTAGGAAAAAATACATAAAAATCATTCCATAGTTTTGCAAATAGAATATTTGCACATTTTCTGTAGAGATTAATGCCAAAGTGATATGTTGCATTGGTTTTCAAAGTGTATAGCTTTGCTTAGAAGAATTTCAAAGGAGTTTGAGTCTGGACTGGAGACATTCCATATTTATATACATATAGATACTGTCAGTTGCTCATAGGTTTTTGATATTTTTTAGTGTATGTATCAATTAAGAGCTTCATTCATATCAGAATAACAACATTATAGGGTCTGTGTAGTTTCAGTTAAGTGTAGTTAAAATTGTATACGTATTATCTGGAGATAAATTCTAGGATGTCTTGGCTGTCAAAGCCCACTGGATTATAAGTGAAATATACACATTTCTTATGCTCCTTAGCATACCTTCACCTAATAAGCATTAAAAAAATAGATACAGTGAAAATGGATAATTTCTTTGCAAAGAAGATCAATGAAAAAGCAAAAGCATCTCAGTTGAATGGAAAGAAGAGTACAGGTGCAAATGACACTACACCTTTCCTCCCTCTATAAATGTACAAGCACCCACTGAGGAGACTGTTTTGAAAGAGGCAGATGAATATAGATGTGCAAGATGTAATTCACCATGTACCCAACAGCATTTAGGTGGTGGCTGTTCTGGGAGTAACTTGAAGAAGGGTAGTATGGCTCCTTTCTCTGTGGTTGGTCTATGCAGCACCATGAAAACCAAGGCAAGTTAACAGAGTAGGAGGAGGTGGCAAGCAGAGGTTAAATTACTGTTAAGGTGGGCCTCAGGGCCTGGGCAGCCTGCCTGGCCAGCCCCATCACATCTGTCTTGGGGACTGCCTTCCAGGCCAGGCCATGCCCAGGCCCTGTGGCCACACCCTGTAAGGACTAGACTGTGGCTGACTCTGCTCAGTGTCCGCCGTTCATCCCAGCATGACTTGCTGGGGCTGCGAGATGGATCTTGTCATGGGAAGAGGCACTGAACCACCCTGCGGCCCTCCACTACATCCCCTGACTGCTCTCTGATGGGCATTTGGTCAATTTTTTCTGTGTCATAACTCGACTTTTAATAAAAATGTTATTTTTCTAGAGTCTGAAAAAAAAAAAAAACACCAAGGATTGATTTGTCATGTATGATGGCAAAACACTTTTTTGTTTATAGTTTCCCAACATTTGTTTAAATGTTCATTTTTTCCAAGTCTACTTGCTTCAAATTTAAAGAGTGATATGCCTCTGACTTTTTTTCCTTTATTTTTTCCTTTAAGGCCAAAAAGAGTTTCTCTTCATTGTTCCTAACAATGAGATCTATAATAGAAATTATCAAGTTGTTGAGCACACAGCCTTCAGCTTCAATCACTCTTTCATCCCCACCTGAGCCTGGGCAACACAAGTATCCTGCCTTTTCTGTACAATTCAATGAAAAATAATCTCGATGTACTATGGATAGACCTAAGAACTAAGATCTGCAGGAGGAGAAGAGGGATGAAAGGACAGATAAATAACATGAAGCAAAAAAGAAAAGGAGAAGAGCCAGCAGATAAGAGCCACATCTGCCTGACTATCATTGCTCTTTCTTGATTGCAAGAGACAATGGTGCAGCTGGCAGGGGCGGAGAGAGAACAGTGCGGTGCTGTCCCCTTAGTAGCTGCAATTTGAGTACCCATTCAACATCTAGGGCATGGCAATTTAGGGCTGCAGAACTGCAAGCCATGCTTGGGCATCCCATTTTCCTTGCCTGGACGGAATGTGCCATAAGTGGCATCCATTTTAGCTTTGGACTCAAGCCTGTGCATGATTGGTTGGAAGGAGGTGAAAGCTCCAGGCTGTCTCCTGCCGTTGCAAATACCATAGGAACAGTTGTAGGCTCTCTGACGACTCAAGCTCCTGTTCAGGCTAACTTACTATTGCAGTTCAGATTGACAGGAATGTTGAGCTGGTTATTCTGTTCTACACAGTTGTCAGTGTTCTGTTCCAGTGATAAAATCAGTAGTTTGGACAAGAAGTTTTCCTGTGCCATCAACTATCAACCTTGACGCAGCTTTGGAGCACTGGGCAGGGCTGGTTACAGCAGTGCAACAACATTAGAAGGGAGGAAGACTTCTTCTCTTCCAGGAATTTTCAGATCATTTCTCCCTTTCATGCCCTTCACCTGCAGGAGTTGAAATCATCACTTCTCTCATCCTCTTTGCACAGCAGCATCTTGTTGACTTTATGCCTACATTTCCTCTTAAAGTGCATGGTTCTTTTATTTGAGGGTGGTCACCAGAAGAAAAAGAAGACAGATTCCCTTGTCCTTTTAAACATGTGCTTGGTTAGGAATCCCCCATTTGAATGGGCTGTAGCACACTTTGATTGTCAGCCTAAGCAATCTTGGAAACATCTTTTCTCTTTAATGAAGTTATAAGTCAGTTCATGCAGCATGTATCCTCATTTTATTCATCTTTATGCTCCATACAATCAAACTGAGAGAGACAGATTTTCTAATTAAAAGAGAGACTATATATTTATCTGTTGCCAGACTGTTAGATTAACGTGTTCTGGATGTGGTTAGTCTCATCTATCAGCAGAATTTGATGAATCCCAGTTTTCATTAGCTATCTTGAGTTTGGATGGATTATTGCACATTTCTAGTAAGCAGCTTAGTTTTATTGTTATATGACATTCCCTACTTAGCATAAAAAGTGAATAACTGAACAACATTAAAAAAAACTGAGAACTCTCAGCAGTAGCTGTGGGGGAGTATTTTCGTTCCTAACGTGACAAAGATGCCATGTATATGAAATCATGTGTAAATGTTCAGATTTTTTTTCCATAAAGCAAACTCTTCTAAACACTAGCTTCAACTGCCACTGTACATCATTAATGAAGAAAAATCCTAGAGGCAAAGTAATTTCAGAAATAGACAATGCGTGCCTTCTCTCCTAATATAATGAGCCATTTACCAAAAGCAAATCATCAACAGCTTGCTGTTTTGCAGCAAATGGAGGCATAACATAACCTTTGTGGTATTGATTTGTTCTTCTGGATGCAGCCTGCAAGAGAAAATAATTCCTGAGAAGTCTGTTAGAAGTATCTATCCTTGTCTTTAAAAGTTGATCTAAGATTATAGATGGACCCAAAGTTTCCTAACTTGTAGCTAAACATTAAACAAATAATTTGCTTTGTGTAACGTGTAGTTATTAGCTAAAGAACACCTGTAAAGAATTTCATATGTTGAAATAATTTTCAATGTGACCAAATAATTTCGGATGAGTAACAACTAATTTTGGCTTTTATTTTTCTGCTTGTGGAATGCAAATGGCCAGATCACAGCTTAATTTAATTTTGTTGTTAGCTGCATCCGATAAATTTCATAAATTGTTATAACTGCCCTTATTTTGTTGATTTTCAAAGACAATCCAGGGGAAGGATTAGTCTGTACATTATCCCAAGATATCTACTATTTATTGCTGTTAGAGACTGCATGACAAGTGGGCAACTCTTTGATCTGGCCTGGTATGACTGTTCTTCTATTCTTGGATGGCCATGAACACTGTACATTGTGCAGTTGCTAGATGAATGTGCCAGCATTTCTCATTCAAATAGTCATGTATAATATTTTACAGTTTGGTCTGCATGGGATGTTGAAAGTTGTGTTTTGTGAATAATTCTTGTTGTAAAATTAAATAGGGACATTTTTTTCTTGCTTTAAATTTCCTTTATTTTAATAGCTGGCTTCACAGATCCAACACACCTGGCAGAAGAATTACAGTTCTTAGGGAGGCTTTTGCTTTAGGGTTCCCCAACCCATTTTCTTTTTTAAAATATTCTACCCATCCCTCTTCCCACAACCAATAAATAAATAAATAAGAGGACGGATGTGACAGTTTAAGCATTGCTCAGAATGGCAAGCCTCATGCCAAGTGAACTGGATATATGGATTTTCCCACTCAAAGCAAATCCATTTTCAGATGAGATGAATTTTCTCACTCTTCTTTACAGGGAGTGTCTGTGTATCTATTACATGAGGTGTCCAATAGCAACTTGTCACCAGGGAGAAAAATGAATAAGAAATATATTTGCCTTTAAAGTATTTCAGTTCTTGGAAGAGAGAATATGGAGATTCCACCTTTTAATGAGCAGTCTCTTATACCTATGCTGATTTTACTGATGTTAATAAAGCTCTGTTTGGCATAAGAATATCTGTTTGCACAAATCCCTTTCCAAGGATTCTGTTTTTAGAGCTGATTATTTCTGAAGAAAAGAGAGAAGGAAGGAAAAGGAGTTATTGGTGGCTTTTGGACCAGATCTGCTGTTCAGATAGTATCAAATTCTCAAAGTCTAATTTGAACAGATGTTGTCTGGCTAGGAGTGCGAAAAAATGCTGTCAATTACTCATTTTTCTACTATTCTCTCATTGTCTTTCTTTTTCTTCATTCTCTCCCCTGTTTTTTTGTTTTTTTTGTTTTTTTTTTGTTTGTTTTTTTTTTTTTTTTTTTTTGGTCAGACCAGTTCTTCAAGGGCCATACATTAACACGCTACCTTAATTACTCTCACAGTCCCATTACTGAAATATGTGGAGTAAGTCACTCTGCCTATGCATGCTTACAGATGAACATGTAATGAAATTCCTAGACAGTAATTCACAACTGAGGAAGGTTAAAAGAATATTGGCTAAAAGTGTCCTTGGAGGCTATATATTGCAAGCACTGAGTCAAGAATAACTATCATCACATCTGTATACTCTTCTGCCAGCAAAGGCAATCTCTTACTCAGATTAGTACACAATTGAAGGATGTCGTAGTGGCAGTAAGAAACAAGAACAAAAATAGTCTGAAGGAGCTAACTTGAAAGTCCCATTTTTGGGTGCCAAGGAAAAGCTGTCAGTATGTATCTATCACACTAACTGTGTTCTGTCACTTGCGTATCTGCAAATATGATTCAGATGGTCAAAATATGCAAAAGAAATACCTGAGTTCCACTGCTAATTTTGGCACCAGCCCCAGATGTCACAATTTGGTCCAGATCCACTGGTGAATATACTAGTAGCTGTGCTGTGCATTGCTACAATTAATTTTCAGACAGTGGTTTCCAGGAGAGGAATTCACAAACCTCAGCTGGGTGCTGAAGCTGTCTATGCAGTGTACTGGGAGAGGTAGTTGCCACGAAGACCACTTATGATAGCCAGGCCTCTGACTAGAAGACGTGCTTCAGACAGCTGGTGATAAATGTAGGAGAGGCTGACTGCATGGCTTGTGGCTGAAAGAAAAATGGTCTGTGTGCAGTATCTGCTTATAGATCTCTTGGCATTAAAGATACATTTCCAAAACAACATCTCAGACAGATGGCCTGTGGGTGATGCTGGATTTTGGTTTTTAATTCTGAGGTGGCAACAAGTTCTGTGACTCCACATGAAAATTCACCTCCAGTCAGAGCAGAGCCTCTCAGGAGGGAAGTGCCATTTCCACGACGCTACTGTGTGATATTCCTGTCTGTTTGCTTGGTGAATATTTCAGCTCCACAAAGAACCAGTGCTTCAGGAGGCCTTGTTAATGAACCCTTCTCTAGGGGGGCAGCCGACTGTGAACTTATCCTGGGCTAGGGATGGCAGGGAATTCAAGATTACAAGAAGTGAGGCCTCCAACACTTCTTTTTAACAGTTGCCCATAGCTGCTGTGAAGTTGTGTTTCAGTGGCTGTTAGAAAGTTGTAGCCCAAGCAGAGCAGGCTTGAAGAGCAAAACAGTTGGCGTTGAGAAGCCAGTAGTCACATAGCAGGTGTTCTGGGGGTTTCACTCTTGACTAGCACCAATCTGGCCCTGTGTGCAGAGAGCTTGTTAACAGCTGGAGAGCATCAACTGTATGCCTGGTCCTCATCCTTTGAGATGGATTCATCTAAAGTTCATCCAGTATGTGTGTGTGTTTATGCTGCAACCAGCCCACAATGTAAAATGAAGTACTTTAAGTGGGGATCATTTAAAAGTCATTCCTCCACTGGACTGAAATGTTGGTTTTTGCACAGCAAAATATGCCCATCAGACAGTGCCATAGGTGTGAGGTAAGACTGCTGCATGACTCTATTAATGCAAATAGATTCTTACAGTACGGTAGGTCCTTCAGCATTTAAACTACACCTGGATTTCACACCAGAATCACTTGAAATAAGTGTCATTTTCAGTACATAATTGCTTCTCTGGGGCATGGTTCTTACAAGCTCCATGCTTTGCTTCACTTGTGTATAGAGAGCACATGGAATCATAGAATAGTCTAGGTTGGAGGGTACCTCAAAGCCCACCCACTTCCAACACCCTGCCATGGGCAGGGCTGCCTCCAGCCAGATCAGGCTCCCCATGGCCCCATCCACTCAGCCTTGAACAACTCCACAGCTTCTCTGGGCAGCCTGTGCCAGTGCCTCACTGCCCTCTAAGTGAAGAATTTCTTCCTAACATCTAAGTACATACAATGCCATTCTTTTATCCTCCTCTCCATCTCCTGGGATCTGTTTTAGTGGGGGAGATATCAACACTGTACAGAGGAACAGATCCTCTCCCTACCATCCCCCAGAAAAGTACTGTGTTTCAAAGGTGCAGTACTTCTCTTAAGGTTCTGTACAGGAGATGAATATCCTTCCAGCAAGAAAATCTGAACCACTGGTGTAACCAAACTGCTTTCAGTCATGCAGTTTCTGTTGCAGCAGATTGCCAGTAGGTGATGACACTACGTTGGCATGGTACTGCTCGCTGTGGCCTTTTCCCAGATGTTTATGCAAGCTGAGATTCTAGGAATCCCGCTTCTTTGCTGAGAACTAAATAGTTAGGGGGATATATCCTGTTCTGCTCCAACAGTTCAAAAAAGAATGAAGAAAAAATGGCAATATTTCTTCCATAATAGATTCATTCTCCTGCATTGTAAACCAAAAGTTTAAAACTGAATTCCTGCACTGCTAAAACAGAAAAATTTTAATAGCATTTCAGGAAGGTAGGAGATCATTAGATCAGTTAACTTGTTATTCCAGAAGGCACTGAAAGCAGTGGCTCTTCCATATTGCCTGTGTATGTATGTAGACAAAATCTTCCATCCCTTTGTCTAGCTATGCTGCGGCACATCTCACTCATGCTTGCCTATCTGATCTGCCCATCAAACTCTGCTACTTCATTGTGTCAAACTTATCTCCACAGCCCAACACTTTCTCTGCTCAAATACCTACTAAAGCTCTATCATCTGCCTCTCCACAAAGTAGGATTTCTCCCTTGCCTTCCTTTTCACTTGCAGTGCTGCTTTTTACCAGCCCTATGCTACCTTGCTCCAAACACAGTATCTGGATCAGGAATTGTGAATCAGCATTGTCTGTGTTCCTCTAGCATGCTGTTTTACTGGAAAAACATAGGGAATTAAGAATTCAGCTATACACAAAGATAGGTAATAGTAATTTTTTTGGAGATGCTGACCTCATGGCTCAAGGCTTCCCACTGGTAGCTACCTACAAACAATTTTGGTAGAAGCATGCAGCTGACCTGTAAGAGCTTAAATACCTCCCATAATAGAAACAGCTGTTGTTTCAGTAAGTGTCTTCAGTCAGGACTAGGATCTGCTGTCATTACTATTTATCACTCAGAAATCATGCATGCACCCGTCTGTTCATCACATATTAAATAAACAGAGATAGGGTAGAGTTGCAGGAAACCTCTACAGCAGTGAATTGAAATGATTACACGTGTTGATGAAAACAGACAAAAAAACAATTTATTAACTTTCTAAGTTTGACTTGTTCTGTTTTTTTTTTTTTTTTTCACTAAAGTAGACCCATTCCTCTTTTATAATTTAAGCAATTGCTTGATTTAAATATTTTAATTTGGCACTTCTTAGTCCCATCAGCTTCCCTAACTCAGAATCCAGGAAGTAATTGCGTTTCACATGAGGAAGATGCTACTGCAGATTCTTTATCCCACGAACACAAGTGCAGTTACCTCCTCCCCTCATGTTCATTTTGGCTCTGAGTTGATAAAAATCTTGGCACAAGGGCTAGTTCATTCAGTGGGGTAGATGTCAATATCTTTCTCAGAAGCTGACATGTGCAGTGTTCTGTGGATTATTGCTCATGAGCTGCCGCAAAACTCAGTTGGTCTGCACTTTGAGCAAATAATTCCTTTTATTTGGAAGGCTTTAAAAAATAGAGAAAGAAAAACGGGGNGGGGGGAGGAGGAAATAGAGGCCATCAGACTGTTCCCAAACAAGAACATTCAGAATGGTAACAAAAAAATGTTGCAGCTGTGTTACATAACCATTAGAATCGCTTACCATCAAAGGTCAAAAGCATTAACCACATGTTGGTAACATTTATAAATAGACTCTCTATAGAGCTTTACCTAAAGTGGAATGGATAAAACACTTTGACTCAGGAAGACCAATTAGAACCAGTAGGATCTTTTAATGTCATAGCTGCATTAGACAAGATGCATGAATGTTGGTACCCACAGACATAGAAAACTAGGTAGTTCCACTACCTATGGAGTCTGAAATAGAATACAATTTCAGCTTGACTCCTGGAAGGCCACAGGATGGCTGGCCCTGTTGTGGCTGTGTAAGAGCAGGAAAGCATAAAGAGATTTTTTTTATCCTCAGCAAGGCCATGCAACGAGCACTGCACCTCTTGCGATCACTAATGTGTGGAGAGGCACACTGTATCCTCAGCAATGAAGTGACACAGAAGTAACTGGGATCCTCTGCACAAATGGTGACCATCAGTGGAATCAAGACTGTATTCTCCTAGGAGCTTAGGGTACATGTATTTTGAACATATCCTTTATAATGTTTGTCATCACATACTGGGTTAAAGATTTTTACCAAATATTAAGAAATGAGAAAATTATAGAATTAGGTTTGCTTTGGGCATATTCATTTGTTCCATCTTGTACTCAATTCCTACTTGGCCGGTATTAATTATATGAGTACATATGATTTTTCTCACAGAGGTAGTATGGCCAGGGCTGTTGTTTGGAGGGGGAAGACCGAATGCTGAAGAGCAATATGGATAAGACCATTTACAGTTTCTAAAGTATCTGGGTTTAAAAGCAGTTTGTCCTAGTGACCAGACTGCTTTTGAATCCAGATACTGCAAATCTCTCTTGACTGTCAACACTGATTTGCTGATAATGGGAGCAGAGCTTGCATCTCTTTGAGGAAAACAGTTGCTGCTATCTTCTTGTTCAGCTCAGTCAGCGGGTGAATGGCTCTACTATGTGCCAGAAAAATGACTATCTTTTGGCTTACCTGGGTGTCAGGTGGAAGGAAAACTCAGCTCTGTCTCTACAAAAACAAGACAATTTAAGCTGTAGTTTCCTCATTTTGGAAGGAGAAAATAATGTGGCAATGCTTCTAAACATTCCCGTTCTTCATAAAATGGCCTGGGTTGAGAAGGACTTCAAAGACCATCGAGTTTATACCCCCCTGCTGAGTGCAGAGTCGCCAACCACTAGATCAGGCTGCCCAGAGCCACGTCCAGCCTGGCCTTGAATGCCTCCAGGGACGGGGCATCCACAACCTCCTTGGGCAACCTGTTCCAGCGCTTCACCACCCTCTGAGTGAAGAACTTCCTCCTTCTTAGTTATACTTTGTAGTATTTTTGGTGATAAATCCTTTGAGGAAGGAACACAGCCATTCCTGGTTCTGCATTTGTCCTATTGCAATTAAATGTTGAGAGGACAGGAGAAAACTCCTTAGAGAGTCATTCTTGGAGGTACTGAAGGTTTTTGATAGTGAGGAGGAAAAGAAATATGCCATAAATACAAATGTAAACATGTAACTATCTGAATGCCATTGTTCCTCTACTTTTTCAGCTTTGGAGGAGGCTACAAGTTTCTCTTTTTAGCTCTTTTGCTGGTAAAAAGGCAAAAGCCTGACCAAAACATGGCTGAGACCTTGTGAATGCAGGTGTGAAAAGTGACCTGGTACTGGAAATGTAGAAATTTTAAGTTTACTCTTCTGCTTCCTTTAATTCCAGTAATACAGGTCAATAATCAGGATCAGAAAGTAGGAGGTGGTAGGGGAGTGCAGACACTGACTTCATGCCAGCAGTTGATTTGCCTTAATTTGCTTAAACATTCCTCCTGAAGACAAGCAATTGCAAATTGAATTTAAAAATAATCCTAATCACTCTGGGAGCATAGTGATTACCTTTTGATTACCAGAGAGGAAGCACAGTGGGTTATCAGGTGAAATAGTTCTTGAGCTTGTTCATGAAGCAGGTGCTTTCTAGACTATTTGCATACATGCCAGCAGCTCCCCTTAGGAAGTGTGATTTACTTATAACCACTAGGTGTCTTCTGGATGTTTATTTTATTTTTATTTTATTTTATTTTATTTTATTTTATTTTATTTTATTTTATTTTATTTTATTTTATTTTATTTTATTTTATTTTATTTTTTCCACTTTCTACCTTTCCTTGTGTCCCTCCACCCCCATAAGGGTAGGACATTAGGCCCTCTTAAGCAGTACTCTGTAGTCTGCCAGTTCTGTTTCCTAGCTTCTAAGATCTGTGAGGCACTGGAAGCTGCCTCAAGTCTACCTGGTGATAGTGCACCGTCTCAGTTTTACCTTTATTTATTGTGTTCCCCTTCTGCCAGATATCCTTACCAACGAAACAAAGGCAAAAGTAAATGTTTGGACAAATGAGAGTTACAGGCAAGTAAATATAGACTATGTTAAACAACAGTGTGATCTCTTCGTCATTCTAATGAAATCTCAAGTACAGTACAGCCTTTTAGATGTTAAGTGGTCTTGATAGCTGATGATCAGTTTGCAGAAATGAACCTGAAACTTCAAAATTTTCTTCAGCTCAGGATAACTTTATAGCAGTTCTTGTTGTACTTCAGCATCATACCTGAATTCATCTGTCCCTTTGGTTGATGCTATTTTTTGCAATTCGGAGTATTTTCAGGCTTTCACTATCCTAAGTTTCTAATCTAATTTTGTACTTTAATTTAATTTCTTGCAATGACTTCCTGCCTATATGGTCTAATACATTTTTTGATGTTATTAAAACTATTTCAGGTTTATATTTGAAGGGTGAGTCCCACTTCTCTTGCTTTTCCTTTCCATTTTGAAGGTTCCTGAGTCACTGGAATGCTGCTGTAGTCTTGTAGCTAAATCATTTTTAAACACACTGATTCATCTGTTTTGATGCAATTACAAAATTAAAATAGATAGGACAGAACTGACTGTTCTTATTTATTTTTTCAGCTATGGGTTATAGACAGGCTTTAAGTGTAGAGAGTGGAGTACAGCCTAGAGCAAGTGCTTTTAAGTGTGGAAACCATTTTAAGGAGGTTAATATCTTCTGAGAATTTCTGTTTCCATTACTTTTGAGACTATGCTTTCAAAAGAGCTAATTATTTTGCTTGCCAAACTTGACAAACTTGAGAGGATTCTGCTTTTTCAGAAAGTGTGGAGAACCTGTATTCTGAAGATGAGTCTTATTGAAAGCGTGTCTTATCAAATCTTTCAAAAATGGAGTTGGGATTTGGATCACTAGTCCCTTGTAAAAATAGAATTCCCACCACAGCCTTCTGCAGTTGCCTTTGTTCAGATTTCAGAAGTGATTCACTAAGAGTTACCTGGTTACTTACATTGTTAAGACAGGTGATGAAATATTCAGCCTGTATTGGTAAGCTCAAACTTATCTCCTGAACAATCAGGAGAATGACTTAGAGAGTGACGTAGTCTCCTGAATTATGTGTCCATTATGATGTTACAATGGAATGAGACAGAAAAAGTTTGAAAATTTCATAAAGGCTCTTAATTTCAATTTGTTTTGAATTGAAAAAACATGCAAACAAAACATATTCAATTTAATTCATATAAGCAATGTTAGCATTTAATTAGAATATGAGGATAAAGCAATGGGGTGTTATTTTCCAGATTTCCATCAAATTTTACTAATCTATGAGCAAGAACTCATGCCATTCACTGAATAAAATAAGGTACTAAATTTAAAATATGACCCCATGTGTATTAGTATAATTAAAGCATCAAATTTTAAAATGCAATTATCAAGTAATAGGAATGCCATGCATCTCTAACGCTAAAATTTCCTTAAAGCACATTAAAGACATGCAACACTCAGCAGATTCCTAACTACTACTTAATTACCCTTACATTTATTGCTGCAGAGTATGGAAAAGATACACATTTGCCTAACCACAAGGAACATTAAGAGATTTCCTTTTGTAGTTCTATTACAGACAGAATTTAAAAATCCTCTGTATAACTTGCTCAGCAATAAACTAATGAAAACACTTGCAAATATCAACTTTAAAACTGTCATTTGAATAATTTATTAATACTCTCATGCATGCATCTGTGTTGCTCTTATACAAAGTTCAATGGTTGAAGGTTAAAAGCTCCTTTGTTTTTGTAGTCACCAGCCTGTTGTCTTTCCAAAGAAAACTGTAAGTTGAATATATTTGTCCTTTTGACAGGATCTCCATTATAATCAGTGTTGCAGTTTTTAAATAGACAGTTTGGATTTTCCCTTTCACGTAAATACTGTGGGGCTTTGAGTTTATTGAGAGTCTAACTTTTCTGTACATATTTTTAAAGATTTTAAAAGGATTTTTATGTTAAAGAGACTTAATTCTTTTTCTTGCATTTTTTGTTCCTCACCCGTCTCTCTAATAGTCTCTAACTACATTGAAAATAAATGGAAATTCAGTGCTTCACATGTGTAGCCTTTGAAACTAGCAATAGCTACTTTTCGGCAAACAATTTAAGATGTCACTCTGGTCTGAGATTCTTTCCACTGTCAACTATTTGTATCACACAGACCAATTGTTCCATACTGTTCTGAAAGTGGAAAAGAAAATACAAGGTCTGTTCTGAAAGTAATGTCTCCTGTTTTACTATGCTGGCCCCCAACATCAGAGGCGGAGGTTGGTGATATGGCAGTAAAGGTTGAACCTTCCTGCCAATATTCCGTTACACTTTGTTGCCATGCGACAGATGGCAGCAGAGGGGCAGTCTGACAGAATGGCAATACGTATGAAGCAAACATTTGTAATTGAATTCCTTCATGCAGAATAAATGGATCCTGTTGACATCCGCTGACACTTGCTGAATGTTTATGGAGACCAAATAGTGAATGCGAGCACAGTGAGGTGCTGGGTGATGTGTTTCAGCAGTGGTGGCAGTGGGTCAATCCACTGGTGCAGATTTTCACAAATGCAGCATGCAGGTTCTCATCACTGATGAAAATGCATAGCTCATGGTGGTGAGTATTGAAAAATAGTGTTTTGTAGCAGATAATTTTCTCTATCAGATACTGTTCTTGTGCTCTATTTATTTGCTGTAGTTTCCACGAAAATAAATAGGAGGCATTACTTTTGGAGCAACCTACCTAAAATAATGTCTCCAGAACAACTGCACCTGCAAGCACCTCATGTGGTTCCTTCCCCTTTGGTCCCGCTGGGTGCATTTAAGACAATCTGTGGATGGCTTGCTTGAGTGTGTATGGTACCAGGTCAGGAGAGGTGGGACAAGAGTATCTCATGCTGCACAAGAAGCATTCTGGTTGAACACACGTGTAAGGTTTCAGGGTCCCCTTGTGCTGATGGTTGAATCTTTTTTAAAGGGAAGCATTTTGGCAATCACTGAAAGTATAACAAGTAGTTTCAGTTTCTCATATTCTCAGACTGGAAGTATCCTTATCAGTATTGTTTACAATGGAAATGTGGCCAATATTGATACGTTTAGGAACGGGTTGTAAAAGTCCTTATTTCAGGAAGACTAAAGGAAATTAAAATAATAGCAGAGAAAGAAGAAACAGAACAACAAACAAACAAAAATCCAAACAGCAACATAGAGAATTGCAAAGGAACTACATGCTAGATGAAGCAACAGAGGGACGTGAATATTGCTGAGGGGATTTTATTTATTTATTATTATTAGTATTATTATTATAGAAAAGAATAACAGTATCTGGGGAGTTTGTCATAAACCATAACTCCCTTAAACTGTTTCTTAAATCAGCTTTTTCTGCTCAGTACCCTCTCCACTTGGAATAGAGATGGGAGAGAGTAGGAGGCTGAGTTATTTCCTTCAGCACAAGACCAGAGATTCTCTGAGTTGTTGGTCTCAGCCTTTGGAGCCCTCTCAGTGCTGTCACGGAAGGGATGAGGCATTATTTTCAAGAGACAAGAGTTTCATGTCTTGCTGCCGTTTTTTCCATTATCCCTGCTTCTGTGGAGAAGATGTGTTCAAAAGCTTATGCTGGTCTAAAAGTAGTGACAGTGTTAAGGGCAGAAAGCCTGCTATGAGCATGCTGTTTCAGTGCAGACACCGTGAACTAGCGCAGTAAATGAGAGTGGAAGAAAAAATTCTCCGAAGAGCAGTCAGTAAGGAGTTCATTTTATTTTCATCTACATTCAATAGGCTGATGAGCACAATTAACAGCTGCTTCACTGAAAAGAGTTTTCACTCTGTTATTTCCTTCATCTCAGACATGGAATCGTTTGGTAATTATATTTATATGCTAACTTTCACATCATCAACCATTATTCCCATCCTTGCACAATAATGACTAAGAAATTGCAGTAAGCACAAGTCATTGTTTTTAACTCTTTCCCTGCCATGCACTTGCTTTTTATATAATTGTGGTAATTTTTCCTTGCCAGGCTGAGATGTGTATTCTGTTTTCCTAGTACAAATGAGTGTGTATGTATCTGATCTAATACATCATCCAGAAAAGCCAGATGACACATATACTGCTGTTCAGAAAATAGATTCTGCATGGAATTAACTACTAGAAAAGCAGATATCCATTATTTCCAAGAGCAGTAAGGTTGCTCTCAGCGTGGCATGAGATAACTAAAGCACTGAAATCTATCAGACTGCTGTCTGACCTTGGACAACTTGCATTGTTTCTTCTACTGCTTCTTGACTGTGTGCCTATCGCTGCACCACATCAACTCTGTGTGAAAACATTTCTGCACTTGTTTGTACAACCTCTGTTTTGCTTGGAATCTCCAGGTGACATAGATATGGCTCATTTAAAAACAAAACTGTGAAGCAGTGTGACTTCCACCTATTTCCCTCCAACTTGTACAGGACTAAATAGCTTTGCTTGATAGAAAGCGTAATCCCATGGTTTGGATTAAAATTATTTTCAGTTTCAGTAGTCACAACATTGGCAACAGGAGATATTTCTTTGGGAACTGCTGCTTCGACCTTCTCTAGCAAAAGTTGCATTAGGCCATCTTATAATCTGAAAGCAAATAGAAATAAATCTGAATTAGTCCAATCAAAATGGGCTTGTCAAATGTGGTGATATCAGGGTTCATAGATAATTTGCATGTGGATAGATATTAATGGAGTAATATCTGTGTGCTAGGAATTCACTTAGACTAGTAATCTATATTCTTCACATCCAGAAAGCAACACTCCACTTCTGGAGAGTGCAAGAGGACAGTGAGGTCTTGGCAGTATCACAGAATGGTTGAGTTTGAAAGGGAACTCTGGAGGTCATCTAGTCCAAACTCTGCTCAAGCAGAGACACTCACAGTAAGTTGCCCATGCCCATGTCCAGGCAGCTTTGGAATATGTACAAGGAGGAAACCTCAGAGCCTCTCTGGGCAATGTGTGCCAGTGCTCTGTCACACTCACAATAAGCTGCTTCCAGATGTTTAGACAAAGCCTTTTGTGTTTCAGATTTTGTCCTTTGCCTCTTGTCCTGGCACTGGGCACCACTGATAAGAGTCTGGCTTCATCTTCCTTGCCCTCTCTCTGTAGGCATTTATACACATAGATAAGATCCCCTTGAGTTTTCTGTTCTTCAGGCTGAACAGTTCTAACATGCAATGGTCTTACATCAGAAATATGCCACCACTGGGGATAGCCTTCTTTTCTCAAACCATGTCCTCATGGCATCGGACAACTGAAAAGGACTCCTGTCATCAACACCTCCACTGGCTCCAACAAAATGCTAATGAGTACGAGACTCTAACACCTTCTCCTGATTTTCTCTCTCTCTCTTTTTTTTTCCCTATTTCCTCATGCATTGTGTATTTCTTCCCTTCATTCTGCTTTTGTTTGAGAATCAGGCTATTGTAGCTAGGATTGTTTTGCAGTGCGTTAGAAAGTCTGCCATTACAAAGGCTGCTCATGCAAAGCTATAATAGTCTGACTAGTTGAGGTTTGTTAGACGTCAGCTTGACAGGTAAGAACTTGTGCTGGGAACTTGCCACTCTCTGCTAGTAAGGGAGAGAGAGTCTCAGAAACAGAAGCTGCTATATTTTTTTTTTCTTTTTTTTTCTTTTTAATCTCAATGATTCTTTTTGTTTTCCACCTTTTTGCAGCTTGCTTTGTCTTTGAGAAAGTAAGATCAAGCTATCACAGAAACAACAGTAGCAACAATAATTCCAGCTCACATCAACATCTGTTTTTCTTTGCCATCAAAAGGCCTGTTATTTCCCTTTTTAACACTCTCTGATAGATTTGCCAAACAGCATGCTTTGCGCGTTAAAACTCTGGTGGCCAAAGAGAAAAGGAATAATAGAGGCTTAAAGAAATCAAAACTCTCTTTAATTCTGTAACTTTCACCTGCTTTTCCTTCTGTTCTTTTTTTTTCATGCCCTTGTAGCTATCATATCAGTTATGAAATTATTATTCTATGAGTGTTTGCCTTATAGTTAAGAAGGCTACAGTCTTTACTCTTGGAATCTCAGACCAATGAATATTGTTCAATAACAAGATCACATTTACATTTTTTACTCTTTTGGCCCATTCCTATAGCTGAATATGACAAAGCAGAGATTGGACCCAGGTTTCCTTTATAAAAATACAACAAAGAACTCTGCAACCCAGCACAGGAAAAATGATAGAAAATAAACATTGAAATGGAAATCCTATTGTATGTAAGGGTCATTTTTTGCTACAAAACATATTGCCCCCCCTCCCTCAGCAGGACTGACATTAAAACTAATGTGAAAATAAAAAATACAGCTCTGTTGGGCTTTTGAAAATTAGTTTGGGAAAGGATAGGTGATTTTGGGAAAGGATAGGTATTTTTGGGTCCTGCTACAATAATGCAAAGCATTTCATAATTTTTATACTCTATCTCATAGTGTGTGTCCAGATCAATTTAGGCCACTAAATGAGTTTAAAAATATGGTTTCAATAGAAATCTATTGAGGCTAAAATGTCTTCTGTTTCTCTAAGCCTGTGAGAAAGACAAAAAGGGAGACTGTGGGTTTTACAGCCACTGCAAGTTCTATAATGAACAAATGAGAGTTGAAAATGACTCAACTCTGATGCTAGTGAGTAAAACAGCATCAGCACACATTTGCTACAAAGCCATGTGAGTTGGCCCCAAGTGTCCTTCATTGTATGTTTGAAGAGTCCTGGCACAGTGAAGCCCATCTGGCTGTGGCCTTTACACATGACCTCTGTCTTCAGCTAAAGTAACTTTGCCTGCCTTGGAGGTGCACCTTCTCAGGGAATGGGAGGTTATCCTGTGATTGCCTTACTATAACCAGGCTTTTTTTAAAGGTGAGACGAGGTTTTTCTGCAGAACCTGGAAGTGGTTATTTCTTATGAACATTTCACCTCATTCTGGAGTGACAGTGAGCTCATCATTTCACAGAGACACTTTATATAAATCATAAAGCAGGTTTAACTTCCTAGTAAGGAGTAATTTGCAAGAATAATACATATAGATGTTTTTAGTATTCTTTGTTCGGAGTTAGCTGGGCAGAAGTTGATAGGTGTCATTGCAGTACATGTTTGAAAATGTCACTGTTGCTGGTGATTAGGGTAAGACATGATAAAGATCTATGGCTTCCTCAGATATAGACAATTCCTTTGGAGCTGAGTGGAATAAGTGAACTATACATATATACTGAACATATGATTTCATGAGGGACTCTAGTTGCATCAGGAAAAATACAAATCCAGTGGAAGGTGAGACAGTAAGACATCCCTGGATCATTTAGGAAGCAAGTGTAACAAGCCAGAAGGAATATAGAAAAAGACAACAAAATCATTTGGAGGCTGGAGAAAAAAATTAGTTTGTTTAGTTTCCCAAGAAAAGCCAACTGGATAGCAATACAGTACCTGAAAGCCACATGAGAACAAATGCCTGTAAGTGGAAGCTAGAGAACTTTTAGTTAGAAACACACCACTGCAAGCAGTGCAACAGAGACTCCATCCATCCTAGTGAATGGATGGCTTTTGAGGGGGTGAATTCAAAGCAGATCCGAATGGTAAAGTCCCATAGGGCATGAACATTTAAGCTAGAAAACTTCACTGAAGATTGATGTCATTAGATATTGTGCAGTTCAAAATGTTCAACAGTGTGTTCATGGTCCAGAGGCACAATTACCCATTAACATCAAGTCCATCAGCATACAAATGTGATTTAAAAAACATAATAAAAAATTAAAGAAATACGTAACCTCCAGACGTCATCAAGGCCTTCTGAATAGAGTTAACACACAAGCTTGAAGTTGTATTTTTTAAAGTGATGATGACAACCTTTCAGACATTGCATCTGAGCCTTGAACAGTAACTAGCAGAATTAAAAAACACAAATCAGCATATAGTTAGCTGTCCTTTTTATGGTGTGTATTGGTAGCATTATGACTACGGAGTGACATCTAGTGGATGTGGTGCTAAATACCAGCATCTCATAGGCATGGAAAGCCTCTTGAAATATGTCAGAGATGCAATGATGGCAGAGACCACAGAACTAAAAATATTTTGTGTTGTAGCAATATGTAGATAACAAAGAAGGGAGGGAGAACTCAACTCTTCCAGAAAACTGAAACTTTAGCAGCTCTTAAATGTGTCATATTAAGGTTCTAACATAAAATCAAGGGTGGATTTCTTGACCTTTTTTGGAATCCTTATTCTAATGTAAAATAAACATACTACTTACCGCATGTTTTGCATCACCTTCTGTACTTTCATATAATCTTGTATGTATTCCCTTTGCTTGCCTCCTTACTGGGAATCAGAGTCAGTTACATAGCATCTTGTATGGAAGAGGGATTTCTGATGTGTTTTGGAGGAAAGTTTTTCTTTTTCAATGTAACATTTTAATTATACACTCAGGACAACACAATATAAACTTATCCTGGAGGTTTATTGGCTACAGCAAGTCTGGAGTTGCCATTCTAGATGCTTTACAGTCAGTTGATAACAGTATGGGTTTTTTTTTGGAGTTTGCTGGAGAAGAATATTTTAAATGCTTGCTCTGCTTAGTTCTCTTTTTGGAAACGTGTTACTGAGAAGACTACATTTGAAAAATTGAGATAGGAAGACTTCATTTTTTGAAACTGAAAGAACAAAAAATGTCAGCTGGAAGTCCTTCTGTTCTAAGGCTGTGATTTATCAGTTACCCTTTTCATGACTTTACTGCTTATTACTTGTGTAATTGCATATTCCATGGAAGTTTCACATTTGCAACAAACTCCTGACAGGGCTCCACAGTACCCTTCAATCACCTATGAAACCCCCAGTTTTAAATGTTATTTTACCAAAATTTTAAAATATAAACTCAGTATTCTGCACATCTATTGTATACAATTTATACAAGTCTCTGGATATGACAAAACAGTGCCATTCCATTGGTAAACTAAATTCAGAAATTGTTGATATGGGTTGTCAGGACAAGTGCTAGAGAGTAATGTGTTTTGATAATCCTTGAGTTCTTACAGAAAAATATGTATAGTTAGAATCTTGAGATAAAACATTTCATCTATTCTATAGGTAAGAAAAACACCAAACAGGTACAGTCTATAAATAATAGACTAAATGTAGAGGATAGAGTGCAGTGCAGTCAGTGGTTTTATAATGATTTTTGTACTTGACCATTTTTTTGTAATAAACTAGATTACAGAGATGGATGCTGCTTTCATGTATCTGTCATTCTGAGGTTTGGCATAACTATAACTTCATCTGTACCCACTAGCTGATATTACTTTTTTTCCCTTTCCCCTCACACCCTAGCCCCGTAAAAGTCCAGTAAGACGTCAGTTGCAGAGACTGAAGGTATTCCAAGATACGTCCCTACGGGAGATGCTGCTCTACATCTTGCACGCCCCCACCTTTATCTGCAGTCTCATGCTTTCTTGGCGCTGTCAGAAGGGGAAGTTGGAGCTGGAGCAGTCACTGATTCTGATCAAACCAGAGCCAGAATGGTTTAGTCTTGTGGCAGGTGGCTTGCAAAAATGTAGCCATCTGGTAGCAAAATTTCAAATAAATGTTTCACAAGCCACTGCACATTCCTACCAACGAGCAAGTTGGAGTGCAGCAGTAGTTCATCCATAATAGTCGATTAATACTGGGAAATCTATACCAGATATCCATAAGAGGGGGAGGAACAGGCTGTAGGAAGGGATTAATTTGCTTTCATATTAAAACTCTTCCTCATTCCCCAAGCTGGAAAAAAGTGATGGCCTATTTTCAAAAAAGGTTTTTATTTGATTTACTCTTGTCTTTTCATAAATCTGGACTATGTTTGCATGCAGATATACCTCTTCATAATAACTGTGTGTCTTTCAGAGTCTTCTTGTATGCATGAGTAGGCTGGGGCTAAGCTCCTATTTTTAAATAAATTAAGTTTTTAAGACTCAAGACTGCTTTCTCTGTAACAGCATGTTATGTTCAGGTTTACCAAATATATGAACTGGGTAACCTAATCTAAAATTTTTGTGTTTCAAATAAACTAATTCCACCAGGACTAAATTTACTTTTGTCACACAGTCACAAAATTTAAAATAAAAACATTCCTGATTCAGTGCTTCTTGATTATAGGCAGAAGTTTTCTTTCCATGGACATTTGCATTGTTGAATTGTGAGAAGGTCTTATGACTCAAAGTTGAGCTGCATCCCCACTGTGGGATAAATAAATGTCATGGTCTATTTTATTCAAATTACCTACAAAAATCGCTTGCTCGTGCTGCCAATTCTTAAAATTTTATCACTCATTTTTTTGATCACTTTTGTTTACGTTCAACCCACTTCTTATAAAGATGACATTTTTAATTTTCTAGGGTGTAAATTTGTGACCATTTCAGAGGAAAAGCTTGAAAATAGTTTGAGCCTCCTGGTATTCCCAATATGCAGGGCCTGTGCTTCCGATTCATCCTGGGGAGAGGCAGACAGACAACAAATGTGGCTCCTGGGTTTTGAGGGGCTTTACCTGACTCCACTGGAAACTGGCTGAGACCCAAGGCTACAGCAGAAGCCACGTAAAACTTTTGTGCTACTGCACTGCTAGCGCTGAGCAGCAGAGGGCTTCATGGGAGAGGATTTTCAAAGAGCTGAGCTCTAATGCTGTGCTTGCTGCCGTTGTAGCTGAAATCGTCTTGCAGTTTTAGAGACAAATTAAGCTTGGGAGAATGAATTTACCCTCTTGATTCAGCTATACAATGTCACTCTCTCAACTTAACTTCACATGCTATGCTTTCTTTCTCCTTTTTTTCATTCCAGCCCTCAACTACATCTGAAAAATGGCACACGTCTTAGCGACATCTCTGCAATTGTTCTTGGAGCAGAGCCTTTTCAGGAGGTAACAAGGGATGCTGTGCCTTGCAGAGCTAGGGAGCACTTCCAAGGGTGGCCCAGCCATGACCTGCAGCACTGTCAGCTCGCAGGTTTTGAATCTGTGCTGCTGCCATCAGCTGCAAGCAGAGCTGTTGCATGCAGACAGGCTGGCCTCTGCGTGAACAGTAGGAGCTTCCTGAGTACTAATAAAAAAAGCCAATAAAAACGTTGCTGCTACAAGCTGGGGTGGCTGAGTGCTAACAGCTTCATTTGAGCCTCATAAAGTGAGAACATGGAACTTGATACAAGATTAAAAACTGCAGCAAAAAGGCAAGGTATGCTTAGGGCTTGGAGCCATGTTTGTATGGAGCTGGCTCAGATCTGGAGAGCTGGAAGTGCATGACACTGTTTAGAGCTGCCCTTGCTCTGAAGAACTCTTTTTATGACCCTGATCAAGTGTATGCTACCAAACTAACAACATTAAGTTCTCAGGAACAGCCCAAGTAAAAGCAATGTGCCTGAATGAGCCTTGTTGGAAGGTTAGGATTTTGTTCTACTGCTGCTATTTTCACGACCAGTCTTGAAACTGGCTGTAATTTTTGAACATCTCCGTTCATCAGATTGGACAGGTGTGGACACAAGGGTTCTCACTCTTGGTGTTGCACACTTTTTCTCCTGCCACATGCTAATACAGGCATGCTGTCATCCCCAGAATGGAAAGGCGAGAGAAGTCCTGTTTCACAGCAATTTTATAGAAAGGGATTTTTTTATAACAGTTTTCTGAAATTGAGGTTGTTAACTTTGCAAGTACTCCAAATCTAAAAGGTTTGGGCATCTTTATTTATTTGTTTATTTAGGGATCAATATCTCATCTACTTCAAATACTATTAGACTCACACTTGCCAAAAATTTTCCACTTGAAATCCATTTTTTTCTCTGTACAAATATACAGTATTTCTACTTTCATTTATTTAGATATTGATGGTTCAGGGTTAAAATGTAAAAAAAAAAAAAAGGATTTATTTTTTTCACTGCTTCCGAGTCTACGATACCTATGGTTTTAACTTTTGTCTCAGACTGTACTTGAAACGTTAGTTGGATACTCATCCAGAGAGTGCAAATGAGTGCAAATTTGTGAAGGCAAAATTCTCTCAATAGCAAAAGTTCCTGTTTTTAGAAGTGGAAAAACCAATATCTTTCTTTTTTTTTTTTTTTTTTTTTTTTTTCCCTGCTAAGTAGAATTTGGGAAGCAAAAACAGGTGAGCAACAAAAACATTTCCACTATCTTCTAAATCCACTTTTTTCTGTGTGTATGTGAACATGTATGAGAAAACTCTCATCCTGCAAAATAACCCTTTCAGGGGAAATCCTTTTGCTGTGTCATATACTACTATCTATAAGTAAAATGGTCATCAAGATGTTTGGTTATCCAATGCTGATTTCAACAAATCTACCTTTTGTTCAAAATGTCCCATTAACAGCAACTTTACTGAAACTCAGAAATAGCATTGTGCTGCAATGTATTTAAATGCAAAATTTAAATTTCTTAAATTTCTAAATTTAATTTCTTTGTGGATATCTTGCCACACACATGAAAAAGACATATTAAGAAAAATGCTTCAAAACAAAAATGTTAGAGGGATAAAAAATCCAGTGTTGAGACTGCATCATGGCGGTACTTTCTTTATCACCAGAATCTTTACCCATATCTGTGATTCCAACAAATCATCTGTTGCTTGTGTAAGAAGGGGTCACTCTTGAAAAATAGAAAACATGATTAAACCAATATTCATGGGGGCACACAAGTTTAAATTCCTCCTCTATTTCAACCTCAGTGTCTGGAGGGAAGTCTTCTCTTTTATAGGATGGAAGGTTCTTGCAGAACTTTGATTCCAAAAGTCTAGTAAAATCCACCCCATTTACCAGCACAGGTAAATATTAAAAAGCATAAATATAATCCTCCCTGAGAAGGTCAGAAATGTTTTTCTTAGTTATTGTTAAAGAGTATTTTCTAGGGCATATATATATATGTTTTATGGTTCATTTTATCTTTCGTCTGTAGCCAAAGTGAAATCTTTCCCTTTTAGCTATGTTTTACAGCAATATAATGATCACTTTAATTTAGTGAAAGTAACAGTGAAACAAGATAGACCTATGAAACCTGGAAATGAGACACAAATAAAAGTTAACAGTGCTTATTTTATTTTGTGCGAAGAATTTAGTAACAAAGTTCTTTCATTTTTTTTTTTTCATAATGGCAACATTCAAGTACAGAAAAAAGCAACTGATCGATGAACTGAACAAACAAACAAACAAAAAAACAGAGCTATCTCTTGTTTGTTCAATGTAAAGAACTCTGTGTCTCAGAATTATGCTAGAATTACAAACCAAACAGGCTCATACTCTCAGCATTCATGGTTATTACAACAACCAGTTTGGAACTCTTTAAACATGCATGTCATAAGAACAGGAAGACTAAGAGGATTTCCAGCTGAGCCAAATCCAAGTGTCATGGTCCATAGAAGAAGAGAATTGTGAATGTGAGTTATCTCAGTGACTTCACCAGCGTTTATTCACATGCACAAAGCTGCTCACAGAAAAAGAACATTTGCACTTCTGGAGCTGCTGTTACTTCTTCCCTACAGGGGGAGTTAGAAAAAAGTTCATAACCTTAGCTGTGGCTGTACAGTGTGCCAAAAGCAAAAATGTGTTATTTGCAGACTGATCAATGATAATAAATCATAACATGAAAATCAATTGTTTCTCTGAATCAGGATTAAGAACAACAAGAATTACTTGCAAAAATACCCCAAGCAGGCAAGAAATGCTAATAGCATAAGCAGAAGAACAAATTAACATCAGGCATTATAATGTACTTTCCAGTTTCCGATGAGTGGCAAATAAAGGTACAGAAATAACACAGGAACCAGTTTTTCTGTCTCGAGTCTCTCCAGTATTTAAATTAGACTCATAAGTTAAGTTAGACATGTTATTCTATACTAGCTGGTGTTAAAATTGAATACCGTTTGCTGGTCATATGAATGTATTACCCAATTCCATTTGTGGCTTCTCCAGTGGTCATTAGTTTGCCTTAGGCATACACTGAGGGATTTTTACATAAAAGCTATTTAAAACATATACATTTTCCTATAAAATTCAACAACTGAAATAGTATTTTGAAAGTACAACCTGCCAGAATTATTTTAAGATTAACGTCCAGAAAATTTACAGGCCTTTGAGTTAAAATTACGAAGTTATAATCAATGAAAATGAGACTAGACTAGTCATTGTTTTGGGGAGAGAGTATACTTGTAAATTTAGATTTTATCAGTATACAGTGTTCTAGTATCCACTCCTACTCTCTGTGTCTCTGCTTTGATTAGCTTACTGGCAAATGGCCTGTCTTTCTGGCTTTTTTTCCATTTAAAATGGTAGACAAGAGAAAAGAATAACACATATTCCTAATGTATAGACAGTTTTGAGAGCACTTGACACTATGACTTATGACTATTCACTATTCATTGTATAAACTGTTTAGTTTTGAAAAGACTTCATATATACTTTATTTTAAAAATCCTGTGAATAAGTACTCTACTTATGTAGAAAATTACATAAGGGTATGTAGCTATTTAAAAAAATAGAGACTGCAAGGTCTAGATGGCAGTTGGTTCCCACTGAGAGCTCCAGAATGTTGCGTAAGAATGGATTGCAACAATAAAATATGATCGTGTGAAAAATCCCTAGGCAACCTCTGGTTACTAGCATGGCTTCCTCCCATGTATGTTGCTAATTTTCTGGATGATTGGGAAGGTTTAAGTACTTGTTTGTAATTAACATTTTAAAAAATAAAATCAAAGAATCATCTTACATGCTTGGTTACGTTTCCTTTCCCTTGCCTTCCCCTCATCCTTTGTTTGTTTGTTTGTTTGTTTTTGTATTATTCTAATTTTCACTTTTACTAGAGCAAAAGCCAAGTTGTGGGTTTTTTTTTTTTCCTTTTCTGGCAGTGAACATCATGAAGACTCCAGGGAATGTCTGCAGTGAGATCTTACACTGTAATTGGTATTGAGCTATTGGCAAAGACACTATTTATCTTCATCATTTATTATTCAGTGAAGTTAAACAGGTTTCAGCAATGCCAAGTCAAAGGATTTACCTGTTGTTAGAAAAAGAACACTGAGGGCAAGGAGCCCGTCTTAGAAAACCCATACCTAACCACAGGCACTCTCTTAGCCCAGGCAAAACAGTTTTAAACAGAGCTTTCTGTTTCATTTTATCCTGGTTTGTTCAGGTTTGTGTAATGACTTCATCAGCATTGTTTCTAGAGTGCAGTAAGTCACTACGCAGCTATCGCTGTGATTTTTTTTCTCTCAGTTCCCCTGTAGAAAAAAAACCATACACATCAGTATTCATTCAAGTACTTTATTTTTGAAAGTACTTGAGCTTATTTTTATTTGTTTTAAAACATACATATGATTGTGTATTTATGTGAGAGAAGGCAAGGTCAAAGATAATTGTGGCTTGCATAAACAGCACTAGATGGTGCTGTGAAGAAAACTATCTGAGCTAGGTCTCAGCAGTCTAAGATGACTGCAGAGATCTGTTTAGCTGCATTTGTAAGCTGCTCTATAAAGTAGATGGACTTTGTTGTTTAGGATTGCTCTAGTTTCGCTCCCTTAGGATTGAAAAGTGGTGAGAACCATCATCTGGTCAGTACCCAGTGAAACACTGGGAAAATGTAGATGTCATGCATAACATTTACCTCAGTCACAGATAGCCAAGGAGGTATGTGCTCAGAGGAGAACCAGGATGTAGGACTGGATTTGAAAAACTATGAAAAACTAGCGCAGAGAGTGGAACAAAGGTCTGTTGTAGCAAAAGAGATTCAGAGCACTGTTCTGAATTAATTAAGGTGTCAAGTTTTCCCTAGCCTGTGGCATCTACAATTGTTGCTGAAAGAGAGTTTGACATCAGGAGGAAAACTATTCTTCTGTCCATTATTTTTTTACATTCTTCACTTGATCATCTTATCAGATGTGATAAAGTACTTGCTAGCCTCCAGGTTTTGTCTCCTTTTGTGATTTTGCCTTTGTTCCAGACCTCATTGTAGAGCATAACCAGACGAAAAGTTCTGGAAATGCAACTGCAGATTTTACTACCATATAGGCCAATCTGCTTCTGTGGGCTGTGGTGTTGAGTGCACACTTTTCAGGCTGGAGCAGCATGGATGAATCCTGAAAACTGTCCAGTCCAATGCTTGCTTGAGATGTCCATACATCCCATTCAACCACTGTTATATTTGCAACTACCCGAGTCCTGAATTGACATCAGTAGAGTAGTTTCGCCCCAGGACAAACGGTGCATTATCCTATCATCTAAGAAATGAGGCCAGCCTCACAAAAGATCTGTGCAAAACCCTTCTGCATTATATTAGACATTTCCTGTGGCATCATTGGCTTCCTCATCACCCCTCTGTCTCAATTCATACAAAGCAAGATTCTTCTCCCTAGTTGCTTGTGTCTACTGTTGGAGCTTACATCTACGAAAAATGGATTCATGCCATTTTATTTTATGTTAGTGTTACTCTTAAACTTCAAAAAGCATCATTTATTTGACCATTTTTATGGTTTTCCCATTTATTTTTAAAACACTTCTAAACACAGAAGATATACAGAAAGGCACTTAAATGTCTGGTGAGTGGTTTTTTAAGTTAAAATGATAGTATTTTAATACTTCACATGCAATGATCTCTTTGTAAAGTTTTCATAATGTCAGAGAAGTTTATAGAGTAAATTAGTTTGACTTCACTCAGAGTGCTAACATTTATAAATCTACAGTGCTGCCTTTCTGAATATATTTACTGCTGCAGAGAGGAAGGGGGGATCAAAGGGCTCTAACACTTATTTCTGCCATCATTTCTCATCTTCAGCACAGTTTGAGTTTTGTATACATAGCAGTTTCCTGCTCCAGAGATGCCAGAAATTATCTGGATCCTGTTTATATGACATTAGAATAGGATATGGACAAACCTGCAGAAGTGTAGGTACTGCATATATTAAGTATTCATGGCCCACGTAAGTCATGAATTCAAATTCACTTGCAGATTCATTGTATGCTGTATTTTGCAGTGTGGGCACAGAAATGAAACTAGAATCTGTCTTTTCTGAATGCATTTTTCCTCCACATATTATTCTAACCTTAACAGTAACAAAGAAGAGAAATAAACAGTTTAATATTAGTGACTAAAAGCATCAAAACACGTGGAAAAAATGTCTAAATGTAAAAGATCAGCTAAGTAACAGCAACAATAATTTCTGGTTTAGCATGGTCTTGATGCCCTGAAATGCTAAATTCCCAGATCTCCAAAGTTTTGAGTTCTTAGTGTATCACAGTCACGAAATGCCAAACTCCCCAACAACTTGCCGTTTCTCCCCTCAGCGAGAAGAAAATCTACTTTTGAATTTGCTAGAAGCATTGCCTACTCCAGGGTACTGCTATTTGTAAAGCTCCACCAAACTGAATCATATAATCTCAGGAGAGCTTCATGGTTTTGACAAGATTTTGATGTGACTCCTAGAATTTCAACGCATTCCATTCCCCCTCCCCCCAAAAAAGAAAATGACCAGTAAAAAAGCCAATAATTTCCTCTCAAAATGCTTTATTTCTAAACCAGAACACCATTTTTTTCTTGGTGTGGTGTTCATAATTGTGAATATTTGGCAGTGGTAGCACCATGAAGACCACATCCTGCCTCTGCCTCAACACTTCGCTATGTGCTTGAGTGAACCACCACCACAGTAAGTTGCAGAATCACAAATGCTGTTTTTCAGGGTGTGACGGAGGTGGAGTGGAGAATTAGCTACCCCATCATGCTTGGCTTTGTGCAAAATGAAATTTTAGTTACGTAAGGATGAAAAACTGCAAAAGACTCCATGAATCAAGACTTGCAGAGGATCTTTACACCCACTGGGTTTGATACTTTCCTTAGCACAGAGCAAAAGTCTACTCAATTGTTTGCTATTGGAGCCCAGCATATCTTAAGAACAGCTGTGTGTCTACTCTTGATTTAAATACTTCCAGTGTTTGAATGAAAAGGACAAGACTGTTGGTACAACTATTACTGAATGTTAACTTATACTATTAGAAATCTATCGATGGAAGTAACCTTTAGACAGATCTCAAGTTTCACCAGGGGAGGTTTAGACTGGGCATTGGGAAGAATTTCTTCATGGAAAGGGTGATCAAGCATTGGAACAGGCTACTTAAGGAAGTGGTGGAGCTCTCATCCCTGGAGGTATTTATAAGATATGTGCATATAGCACTAAGACACATGGTTTAGTGATGGGACTCTGGAGGTCAGATTGATGATTTGACTTGGTGAACCTGAAGATCTTTTCCAACCTGAATATGATTCTATGAACAGTTTAACCTGTTTTTTTGACTCCCGGTGTTGGAGACTCCACAAATTCTCTAAGAAGGTAGCACCTAAGATGCAATTGTGGCCTGGAACCATACTAAGACCAGTGCTACAAAACAAGATTTCTGTTTTCTTTTTTGAAATCGTTTGAAGACAGTTTTCATCTGAAGCAACACAGGAAGTTTTAGACAGTTGCTTTGCTGCAGAGATTGACCAATTTCTACTGTTTACAGCCTTGCCTGTGTTGCAGCTCCCAGGCTCCATCAAATTGTCTGATTAGCCACAAATCATAGAATCATAGAATCATAGAATCATAGAATTGCTCAGGTTGGAAAAGACCCTCAAGATCATCAAGTCCAACCACAACCTAACCATACTACCCTAACTCTAACAACCCACCACTATGTCCCTGAGCACCACTTTCAAACGGGTTTCAAACACATTCAGGGATGGTGACTCAACCACCTCCCTGGGGAGCCTGTTCCAGTGCTTAACAACCCTTTCTGTAAAGAAGTTTTTCCTGATATCCAACCTAAACCTCCCCTGGCTCAACTTGAGGCCATTTCCCCTTGTCCTGTCACCTGTCACCAGTGAGAAGAGACCAACCCCGCTCTTGCTGCAATCACCTTTCAGGTATTTGAAGAGATCAATAAGGTCTCCCCTGAGCTTCCCCTTCCCCAGACTAAACCGCCTGAGTTCCTTTAGTATCTCCTTGTAGGGCATATTCTCCAAGACCTTCACAAGCCTTGTTGCCCTTCTTTGGACCTGCCCCAGCACCTCCATGTCCTCTCTGTATTGAGGTGCCCAAAACTGAACACAGTACTTGAGGTGGGGCCTCACCAATGCCAAGTACAGGGGCAGGATGACTTCCCTAGTCCTGCTCACTACACCATTCCTGATACAAGCCAGGATGCCACTGGCCTACTTGGCCACCTGGGCACACTGCTGGCTCGTATTCAGCCAACTGTCCATCAGCACGTCAAGGTCCCTTTCCATCAGGCAGCTTTCCAGCCACTCTTCTCCAAACCTATAGGGTTGCCTGGGGTTGTTGTGATCAAAGTGCAGGACCTGACGCTTGGCCCTATTCAAACTCACACAGTTTACCTTGGCCCATCAATCCAGTCTATGCAGGTCCCTCTGTAGTGCCTTTCTACCCTCTGGCAGATCAACATTCCCTCCCAACTTGGTGTTGTCTGCAAACTTACTGATGGTACACTCAATCCCCTCATCAAGATCATTGATAAAGATGTTGAATAGAAGTGGCCCCAGTACTGAGCCCTGGGGGACACCGCTCGTGACTGGCCACCAACTGGATTTAACTCCATTGACTACAACTCTTTGGGCCCGGCCATCCAGCCAGTGCTTCACGCAGCAGAGCATATGCCCATCTAAACCATGGGCAGCCAGCTTTTCCACAAGGATGCTGTGGGGGACAGAGCAAAGACTTTACTGAAGTCCAGGTAGACATCGACAACCTTACTGTCATCCACTAAGCTTGTCACCTTGTCATAGAACGAAATCAGGTTTGTCAAACAGGATCTACCATTCATAAACCCATGTTGACTGGGCCTGATCCCCTGGTTGACCTTTAACTGATCCATGATGTCTCCTGAGATTATCTGTTCCATAACCTTCCCTGGCACCAAGGTGAGACTGTTAGGTCTACAGCTACCAGGATCATCTTTCTGGCCCTTCTTGAAGATGGGAATCACATTTGCTAGTCTCCAGTTCACCAGGACATTCCTGGTTAACCAGGACTGTTGAAAGATGATGGAGAGTAGCTCGGCAACCACATCCACCAACTCCCTCAGCAGTCTAGGCTGCAATCCATCTGGACCCACGGACTTGTGAGTGTCCAGCCTTTGGAGCAGGTCCAAAACCATCCCACCCTGATTATGCAGGGCCTCTTCTGTTCCCCATCCCTATCTACCAGCTGAAGCAGCTGCGTGCCCAGGGTGCAACCAGTCTTACTATTAAAGACTGAGGCGAAGAAGGCATTAAGTACCTCAGCCTTATCCTGATCCTTGGTCACTGTGTTGCCCTCAGCGTCCAATAAAGGATGGAGATTCTCCCTAGCCCTCCTCTTACTGTTGATGTATTTATAGAAACATTTATTGTTGTTCTTCACCTTAGTGGCCAAGTTCAGTTCTAGCAGGGATTTGGCTATTCTGATTTTCTCCATGGAGATTTTTCTCCAAATGGAGAAGGAATTCTTAGCGTGTTCAGAAGCTGGGGACTTTTATGGGAATCAGTACTACTCCATTATCTACCATGCAGACTTCGTTGTTCCTCTCAAAGTCAGGAAAATGACGTTCTAAGTGATTTTAAGGCTCTATATTCTTTTACTAGAGTTAGCTGGAATAGAAATAATACAATCACTTATCAGCTAAAATTTTACTGCTGCAGGTAGCTGTTAAATAAATCCTCAATGCTTTCTCCTGATCTTCTTCTGCCTTCATAATTTCTAGCTGTACTTCTTATGCCTTCAATCAAAAGAAAACTTGTAAAAAAAATAAACAAACAGTAGATACTTGTGAAAATCAGACGTTTCAGAAAGTCACTGCACATGACTGGGGAAGTGGGAATTTCATTTTCAAACACTGATCCATGGGCAGGTTTCTGTGCAATCAGGCATTATCAGAGAGTAAAGAGGGATTTCAAGGGCTGTCTCACACAACTACATTCCTTTACTCATAGAAGTACACCAAAATCCACAAGACTATGGCATTTACAGGCATCCTACCACCTTCTGTAGTTCTGTAGATGCCAGTGTAGAAGGCAGAAGTGGACATGTTAATACTCATAAAATGGGAAACAAATGGCTTTGTAAAAGAAATTTGCAACATGTGAGGGAATAAACTGACACAATTTAAAAACTATACCAAGGTGGGATTTTGTTCCTTCCTCTTTCTAATTATCTTTTTTATTGTCTAAGTTAAATTTTAACAAGTAATTTAGTAAAGCACTGGTATTTTATTCATTACTGCATTATGATTCTATCACCAGTGCTACATTTATTATTGTTGTTATTACTATTATTATTATTATATTCCTTTATCTTCATGACCACACAATGCAGCTTCTGGAAAGTACCGGAATGCTAGCATTGCACCACTGGCAAAATTTATACATGGAACTGTGACTAATGTCTAAACTATTAATCTCTACACCATGTAACTCTTTAATATCACTTGCTTTTCTACTTTATGTTGCAATTTTATTTCTGCCCACTAATAATTTAAAACTGGTTTCTACTAACATCATTAAATGCATCCTGAATTATGCAGCTGGTGTCTGAGATCACCTGCATTCTCACTTTACTGTTTCACTGGCTCTTCTTATGACATCAACCTATTTCCAAGGAGGAAGTGTAAAACATTTACTTGTAAACTCAATTGGAATGTTCTCTAATGTAGTCAATGGAAGAAGGGGAAAAAAATGTTCATACTGCATAAAAACATTTAAAAGACTGTAGCTGGACAGTAATACAGAAGACAGAATGAAACCACTAAAATACAAGACTTAATAATACCAGAATTGGAATTTATTTTTGAAAAAGTGTTTTTCATTCTCCTGGTATCAGAAAATAGTTACCAAGCAACAACATAGATATTGGTAATGCGGGCAGATCAACTCAAAAAATATTCAAACCATTGTCATTATCAGGGGAGATATGTTATTGCTGGATTCATAACATTGGGTATCCAGACATTTTCATGTTCTACACTATGAGATAAAATCTGCTTTTCCTGAAGAAGTTGCCCTTACACTACTTCTGTTAGTTAGATTAAGCTTGCAGGTACAAGCCACCGTCTGCCATAGTTCCGCCTGTATTTTGCCTGTTTTAGCAGAGGATGCAAACCACTGAAGGGGAGATAGATGGTGAGTACATACAGCTTGTGTCAGAAAAAGAAGAGGAATAGTTTTTTTCCTGAGAATGCTTTCACAGTGATTGGCACAGGATTTCAGGAAAAGCCTTTGTGTTGAACTGTCCAGTTACTCCTCAGGAAAATAGCGAATAAGTGGATTAGATACAGAATTACCTCGTTTTACTCAGAGGCAGTCTACATTTTGGAAGAAGCAGAGTAGGTAGCAAAATTGCTAAGAGTGTGTGTTGTAACCTGACTGCAGTGTGGAAGAGAGCCATGATGCAGAGCCAGGGATTACTGTTCCCTTGCTGTGTGGCTTTGAGCAGATGCACCCAACCTGTTGCAGATTGGGTCAAATTATTGGGAAAAAATAATAGATCTTCAGTTTGGATGCGGGAAGTTCCAGAGCTTCTGAAAGCAGAGAGCTGAACTAATTGCCACCTCCAGACCTCAGAACCCTTACCTCTATTTGATATAGATGTCTTCAGTTAGAACCCAGCTGGTCAGAACAACAGACTTTCATTTCAGTACTGTAGTGAGCAACAGTGCCTAGGGAACACACTGAAGACAGACAGTGATGATAGTTCCAGCACAACCCAACCACATCGACTAGTGTGGTCCCAGTAAGTCCAGCTGAAGGAAAATCCATGGCAACTCTTCTGGAAAGGAGATATGATTCTGAAACCAATGTGTTTGTTTCCAAATTCCTCATAAAGAGGTAAAAAGAGAGACTTTGCATGTTCTTGTGAAGGAGTGCAGTTAAGTACAAATTATCTCATCAAATTCTCTTCTTGGATAAAATGGACAGTGAGGTCCTGCAAATTTTGCTTGCCTGCTTGGTCCAGTTGGGGAAATGGTTCTGAATCCACAATAGAAGGAAGATGAAGTGAGAGGAACTGAGGGAAGAGCTATACAGAATTGATAGCTGTTTGGAAGGTCTGATTTACAGCAATCATACCCAATCTTCTCAACCTGTGTGCTGAATATGTTGTTCAAAAGTGAGGGGGGGGGGGGGGGTTCTGAACAACTCTCTGCACTTCTCTGAGAAGCAAAAGGAGAGCAGTAACTTGTGGGTTTTGGAGCACCCTATTTCCAGCTGATGCATGACCCTGTAAAAGTCAGTATCTGCTGCAAATCAGAAAAGCTTAAGCTTGGGCTGAATCAGCAAGTTGCTACTAGCTGTTAGTTCTCAGCTTCTGGAGCAGGCAGCCATGAAAGTTGGGAGGAGGAGGGAGTATCTTTGTCTGCTGCATGCATTATCCTGATTCAAACACAGCAAATAAAGCAGCCGGGGCTGCTCTATTAATTTATGTAGTACAAAAGAACAGCCAGCAGGAAAGGGATATTTGCTTTCCAGCCCCTCTCACCTGTGTGGATGAAGGAAGCTGGCAAAGCCTGATACCTTTCTGTCCCACTTTTAAATTTGGGCTGAAAGAGATGCTTTGAGAACTTTTCAAAGGATAGCAACACCTTTCATTCTTAATGCAAATGCCTGTAAGGGCCACAGTTTAGATCTTCAAGGGCCCCGTGCTGTTAGCAATTAAAAGGTTCTGATAAACATGAAGGTGATCGCTTATCACAGCCATCTCTCTTCACAGGCTGCGGTAAGTGTATCCCTCTTAGAGGATGATAAACACGCTAAGCTGCTGATTACAATTTTTAAAGGCAAACCCAGTGACAGAAAAAGCCACACTGCCGATCTTATCTTGTAAAGAAGCTACATGTTGTATGTGCCTATCTGCTTATAGAGTAGATAGAAAATTATTTGTTGCAGTATTTGTATCCAATTTAATTTAAGATGAAAAATCAGTGAGGGGGTGGGAGAGGCAGGACCCGCTCCATTTACAGCACTTAAAAATAGCATGCGAAGCCAGAAACTCATATAAAACGGAGTTAGCCATCATCCACACGCAATGCATTTCCGAACAGAGGGTATTTACAGTACTTCCCAATTATGTTCAGTTCACTGCAGCAGGTGACCCCAATTTCTTTGAAAAATCTTTATAACAGTTCTTTTCAGAAAACCTGCATGGGGTGCTGAGAATAAAAGTCAAGGCCATGGAGTTACACTTACTTGGGCTTCCTTTAAATAAAAGTGTGTGTATGACATGATTGGGAAGGGAGCTGGAAGACAAAGATGTGGCACCTGCGTGCCAGCATTAAACGCTGATGGCCAGGCAAGCTGAAGATTACCAAAATGAAATTTTGAGATATCTGTTGCATTATCCACCCAGGAAGCCTACACCCTGCCTTTATTTCTATCTCTGATTGCTCCCATAGGCCTCTGGCCGTTGTGGGTTGGTGCAGCCGCATGGGGATGGTGCTGCCCTGGAGGTCCCAGTGGTGGGGAGGTTGAACCTGGTGGCTCAGCAGACCTCGCACACGGCATGGAGGCCCATGACTGTCCCAGTGGCAGTGGCCAGGCCCTATGGCTCTTATCCTGGATGTTTTAGCTCCTGCCTGGCAAGTCCATATTTGATGTGTAAACTGGTAGACTTGTGCCTCCAAGTGAGTTTTGTGGTGTGGTCCTCGATGTGGGTTGAGCTGTAACAGCGTGAGTTTTGTGCGGTCTGTGCTTGACTGGGCATTTTTTAGCTGCACATCTAAGACTGAGTTCACTGCATCTTCCTGGGATTTTTCAGTGCAATGCAATTTACAACATGACTGGTTTTAGTTAATATTTATTTTAGTGGTGTTGGCTTGGAAAGTAACACAAATGACACAAAGTAACACAGAGGATGCAAATGAAATTTGCTGATGACACCTCGAGGAGACACCAGCGTAAAGAGGATCATACTGTCATGGGGGGAGAACTGCATGACCTCAGGGGAAGGGGCAATAGAAGTGGAATTAAATTTTATAGCACTGAGTATAAATGGTCTTGAGCTTGGGGACTATTATCACTTCTTTGCTTTTTACTGGGACTTCATTAGCTAGGGATGACTGACACTGAGAAGGATTCGGGTGTACTGGTCATGGGACAACTGAAAGCCACCAGTGCTGTGAAAAGGCAATGGCGATCCAAAAATGTCTCTGACAGGGCATTTTCAGTAGAGATGAGGGAGATGTCATGCCATTTTACAAGGTACTGCTGAGACCTCATCTGCAATACTGCCTCCAATTTTAATCAGCCAGATCTAAGAAAGATGAATTAAAATGAGAGCACTTTGCAGGGAAAGGCTAGGAGGTGTCTGAAAATGGAGAAAAAAGAGGTTGAAAATGACCATGCTGGAGGAAAAAATCAAGCTGAATTGGAGTTTGTCTTATTCATTATTGCATTACTGCAGCTCGTTTTTTTTTTTTTTTTTTTTTTTTATGTTGCTTTAGCACTGGACATATAAATGCTAGATAAACAAAATACAATTTGTTTTACAACAGAGGATGTCTCCTCTATCAATTTGCAATAAAAAAAATTGTGGGTAGCTTTGAGCTGAAATGACCTATATTGGATTCTGAAGTTATAGTTCAGCCATCAGCTTGAAGTTTGTTGCAACATGGGCCTGAGAACCTAAAATTACTTCCACTGGTCCATAAATTGCTTTATGGAATTTGGAAGAGTACACAGGAATGGCTCCCAGGCCAGTAGAATTTAATGAAAATGGAAGAAAAAAATGGAAAAAAAAAAAAGAGAATTTAGGTATTTTCATAGCATCCTTAATTCATTGTTACACCTACTAGAACATATACTATTCTTATACAGCCATGAGTGTACTTCATCATCCTTGTTATGCCACCACATGCTTTCAGGCTAATTTATCCTGTTTTCACTGCTCTCCACACGAATACCACCTGCATGGCATGGCAGGCTCATGCTGTGTGACCTGAAGCTGGAACAAGGCATCTTGGTCATAAACTGAAAGCAAGCAGGAGCCAAAACTTCACAGCTGTTTTCTCTTCCACCCTTAGACATGGGTCTCTCTGGAGGCCGGGAGCTGAGGGGTGGCATGGTGCACAAGATCAGCGGTGCCCGAATCACTCTCCAGCTGCGCTGTTGTCAGTGCAGGACCTGGACCACTCGTAACAATGCCATCCATCCTTGTCCTGAGGGCACTCAGCTCCTTCAGAGATGATCTGGAGACATGTCAGTGGGTGATCACATCTTTCATTCCATTACAGCCAGAGAGCTGGAGGGGGACTGAATAGTTGTTGTTGACTCAGTGTTATTTCCTAAAATTTCCGAACATGCAATGAGGAGGGACAGCTTCTGAGGATGGTTGCACTGGTTTTCTTCTCTGCAGCTGTTCACAGGAAGAATGAATTTTACTTTTTGCTTAGAGATTTTATGCTCAATTCTAAAAACTGCTACATATCCTCTTTTTTTTTTTTTTTTTTTCCTATTTTGTATCAGGCTGTTTACAATAAGATAAGCAATGGATGTTAAATTCAAGAAAATTGTTACGTTTTCTTTGAAGCCGTTTGATTCCCCCAGGTTTACGTCTTCCCTTTCAAGCCATAAGTCTTGATCATTAGTGATCTTGTAAGATGCATTACAGTTACCTGTTCTTTTCACATATTGCCAATATACTCTGATTTAGGCAATGCAATACTGCTTAATGGAATTCCAGGGAATTCTGATGGAAAGGTTAGATGAACTAAAGTTCTGAAGTACTGTTTTATTAAATAAACAATATGGAACAAACACACTCCTAAAGGCATCTCAGGGCAGGAAGCATGCTACAGACCACGAGTTACTCTGTGCGCTGCTCTCCTCTGGCCTTTTTCCCAAAAGATCCTCAGAGTCTCTCCTTTTTCACAAAACCTAAGGTGCATCAGGTGCTTGACTCAAATGTGATTATTTTGGTTGTGGGACAGGTGTAAATGTGATCATGCATAAGAAGAACCTGTTTGTCATCTGTCCAAAATGCCTACCCAACATTACTGGATGTGTTTGGGGTGTAAGATTACCTGTATTTTTACCAGTTAACAGAGGATTTAGGGAAGATTCAGGTTGGATATTAGGAAAAATTTCTACTTAGAAAGAGTGGCAATGCACTGGCACAGGCTGCCCAGGGAGGTGGTGGAATCACCGCCCCTGGAGGCGTTTGAGAACTGTGTGGCTGTGGCACTGAGGCACGTGGTTAGGGGGCATGGTGGGGATGGGTCGGTGGTTGGACTGGGTGATCTTAATGGTCTTTTCTGACCTTAATGGTTATACGATTCTATTCTATGATATCCTATTCTACAATGGAGGATGGAGGATGGTCAGACAGTCTGCCCATATCTTCATGTGGGGCACAAGCCATGTCTTATTCAAGAGGTTACACTCCACTTGCCAAAATCAACAACATCACTGTTTGTCTGAGACAGAAAAAAGTTTCCACGCATTAGCTAGGTGATGCAAAGAAATATTTGCACTGAGCATCAGTGGGCATAAGTCTAGGAACCACCTGCTGCAACCTTTTGTAAAATATGTTTTGAGACTAAAACGCCAAATGGTATACAGATGCTAATCAGCTAAAACCATCAATATCTGTTTTCTGAGCTCAGATACAGCACAGTATCTTGGATACAGCACAAACTGACAGACAATATTATTGTCAAGCCGAGAAACTATCAGGTCATGCTTTAATTCTTCTCAGTTGTCCAGGGAGTTTATTTAATCTCCACTGCAAAGGGAGGATTCACAGATATATCTGGCTGAGGCAGAAAGGATGTTGTAAAGGCGTATTTAATGGCATGTTGTTAAGATTTTATCCTGCCTGCGTGTGAGCTTGGAATTATGGAAGGTGCAACCATTCTTTTGCCACAGCAAAGAAGACTTTTTTTAACATAGTTTGCAATCTGTAATACATAATCTTTACTGCAGATAGCATCCTGAAGATTACAGGTTTTATGTATTTCTTGGTCAATTTGAACTCCTATTTTATAGTCTGTGAAAACAGCTGTATGCACTTTTGTATGTCAGCCAAGGGTGTTTATAATGTGCAGGAGTACCTACGTTTCGTCCCATTGCTTCAGGAGTATCGGGAGTCTTTATAAAGGGTTCAAATCTGAAGCATCTCTGTATGAACCACCCTCAGATTGTCTTCTAAAACATGGTTTCCCTCTTCAGAAGTATCAAGAACTGATTAGGATTGAGAATGGTTTTGTTGTCTCTACCAGCTTTGTGCAGTTCAGACACTATCCTGGAATTGTGCTGTGAGATTTTGCAAGATTCAGCCTCAAATTGCAAAACTTGGCAACTGATATTCAGAAAAGTGCTGGTTCTTTTGGGGGTTAGCACCAATTACTCAAAAAGCAGATAGTTTTTACTAGCTAGCTTTGTAGAAAGTCCCTGCAGGAATGCTGCTAGTTCTTTTGCAGAAAAAAAAAATTGCTCTCAGTATTGAAAATGGAACCCTGTTTTGCATAGATTTGTCATCCTACACACAAATAGGATGGTCTGGTGCAATTTAAAACTTCCTAGAAGAAGGACTTTTTTTGCTGTGTTTGTTCTTTGTTATGCTGGTCCATGACAGAAGTTCATGAGCATTTCTGCCCTAACATTAAACGTATAACAAATGCAAAAACATACTTCTCTTTCTGCAGAGTTATATTCTGGCTCAACTATTTCTGCTTTCTCAAATATCCTTCACTTCTGCCACGATGCTATGTAGGAGTTGTTGGTTCTCATCTTAGCTATAAGTTGTTTCAAATTCTTCTGTTATATCAAGTGTAGGGCTGAAACTGAAAATGGTGATAATTTGGTAGGAATAAAAAAGGGTATCAGGCTCTCTCTATTTGGACAAAAATGATGGATCAATCATGCAAGTTGCCAGTAACTTGATTCCGCTATGAGCTGTGAGTGAAACCTGATGTTCAGACACTTGTTATTGATCTGCTGTGGTTTCTCTTCTGATTAAATGCCAATCATATCCTACTAAAGCTGGACAAATCCAGTGTGTCTTTGTTGTACTGCTTATTGCTCTTCATATAATATGTTGTCATCACTGCTAAGATTGAGGCACTCATTGTTGCACACATCCATTCTGCTGACTCACATCTGTCTTGCAAAAAAAACCTTCTGCTAACAACTAAGTAAAATAAGCCCATATATGCGTTGCATATTGTTTTCCTTTTTGGATAAGCTAAGCAATATAATTTCACTCTGACCTCTGGATGACTTTGATGTCCTGATCTTTCCAGAAGCCATCTTTCTGAGAAACTTCCTTCAAACAAAAAAACTATTTTCAGTCTGAGGGTGTAGCTTATGTGTATAGGACTGAGGCAGCTGTGAACAAAGGAAAAACAGCACTACATTGAAAAATTAATATTGAATATGTCTCTAATTAAAGTGACAGCTAATGCAATATGAAACAGTAAAAGAACCAGAACAGTTACTCAGATAGACTTCACTTATCCATGAAGTGATATCATCAATATCTATTGATGTACACCCCAGCTAACTTTGTGACCGTAACACTTTTCACAATGAAGAAGGTTTCCATCTGTCTTTAAAAGACAAATAGGTGTTTTCAGGGCTTTTAAAAGGGAGTTTGGTGGAACAAGAAATACAGGGTTAATATATTGCTTGATTAATTTTTTCAGTTGCTACTAAATTATATACTTTGAGTGAATCTTTTATTTTCTTGGAGATTTTTCCTCAGAAATTCCCAAATTTGGACACTCAAATTAATATGGATAGAATTTTAAAGTGTAGTCTTCCAGATGTCTTTGAAAAGTTGGACTAGACAACTTTCAAAGAGCCCTTCCAACTCAAACGAGTCAATGATTCTATGACTATATGTCAGTCTGGTTTTGCCTCCTTCCTCCACAACCATCCAAATCATTGCAGGGGTAGCAAAAATCACCATTTTTTGAAGGTTATGAGTTAGCATTTTCTACTGTCTAGGTTTGAATATTTGCTTAAACCTCTAATAAAGCATCAAAAGTAGGATGGGAAAGCTGTTGTCACTGCTTCTCAACCACACCAGGACAAAGCCATTGCATAAATTTCCTGACTGTATTAATGTCTCTTGCAAAGTAGCTATACCATCAAGCCAAATTAATCAAGTCAAGTTTCATCACTCATTAACCCAGTAGCACAGTTACCACTGTATCTTAACTCTGCAGGTGGCTAGCAAAAATTTCAACTACTAAATCTAGATGTGCAAAAGAGATAAGTTAGCACATCTCATCCTCTGTTGCCCAAATAATTACAGTTTCTTCTTGTTTAAAATTAAGGAGTACAAAATCGGCTTATATTCACAATCTATTTATGTATGTCAAGTCATCATCTCAGGCACAAATTAGTTTGCTTACATCTCTGAAAAGCCTCCAATCTCAAGAATTAGTATGCAAACCAGGTGAAAATTCAGCATTTGCAAATAGCACTCTCATGGGGTAGTCAAGCCCAACAAAAGCCAAGTGCATTCGAGGAGTACTTTCAGACTACCAGAACGAGCAACATTAGAGCTGGTTGAGACAAAGTCATCTCTGGTTCTGCGTTTGTTAAGCTCTCTGCTGTGTAGAAAAAAAATAAGACTACAACTGATGACAGGGCTGTAATGCTGGCCTGTTCCTCAAATCCTTGCGCTAGAGGGAAAAGGAAAGAACACAGCGCAGAATACTGTTGAGAGTTCTGTTACATAATACTACAGACGCTGTCCCTAGCTTTTGGGTAATCACTTTTGCTTTTAAATGTATTATTTAGCTATGAACATCCTAGCCACTAACACTGCCTTCATAAACTCACTGAAAAGCAAATTAACCTTTTATCTCCAGAATGATATATTAATATGAAAATCAATTCAAACCTGTTTGCTTTGGTTACTCTGGCTTTTCTACACTTCCCAAGCTCAATAGCAACTGTCTAGTTACTCCCTTAAATGAAATTGATTTTAAGAACTAATTAAAAAATCCCTATCATATAGCAAGTGACAGTCTGGAAAGCCTTTTATTACTTCATCTGTTTTATCTAATTGCAAAACAGAAAATTTAGTTATTGCCCTGACTCTCCCTTCCTGACCTTGTGTTAGATCCACAGGTGGAGGACACCAGTGCAGATTAATAGGAACTTGAGCTCCTACATACCTCCTAACTGGTTGCATACCTAGCCCTTAATGTTCCTGGGGATGTCTTTAAGGTCGTTTTTCCAATTCTTGCTTTTATCAGAATCAAACTTCTTGTTTCAGGTCATAAATATTATTTAGCACCTGTTCACAAGTGGCATGCATGAAATCATGCTCTCACAGGCCTTTTATCACTCAGGGAAAAATTCATCCACAGAAGAAAAATCCACAAAGATCAAAGGAACAAAGTTAGTGTGCATTTGAAAAATAGAGGTAATAGAATATGAGTGCTGTAAGGGTATGGACATACAAGGTAATGGGAAAGGTGACATAGGATTTTTCTTTGTTCTCACTTTCCTGCAGATATAGGAGATGCAAAGGAGTGTTTTTCTTCTGCTTGCCAGGCCTTGTGTCCCTTTGAAAAGAATTTCATCACCCTACTTTATGCTATCACATCATCTCTCTCACCAATAGGCAAATACGGTTAGTGAAAAGCCATTTCTTCTTTCTATGATTTTTTTTCTAGACTTAAATGATGTAGCTTTGGTTCTCCCTCCCACACTGCAATCAATGCAAAATCCTCTTTTGTGAGAAAACGGCAGAGCAAGAGGCAGCTACATGCGGTTTCACTAAGGAACAGGCCTTACAAAATTAAAATGCACATGGACTTCTGATAGCAGCAAAATAATTAAATCTGCAGTAAAACATTGACTCATGTGGTACCTTAGCAAAATGTCAAATTTCATGGTGGCATAGAATCAATTCTGTCCCCAGGCTCTCGGGAGTGTTGTTTTAGGCTCTTTGAAGGAGATTGAAGTATGTTTTTTAGGACATTTTCAGATACATATAAAAGAGGAAAAGAAGAAAGCTGAGAGCCTGTGGCAAAGGCTGAAGGTTCCTGCAGTAAGAAACAGTGAGGAGAGCTCTGTTGCAGAACTACTGCCTACCTGCAGGTTCAGGGACAGGATCCAAAGCCACATCCAAAACCACAGCCGCAACTCTGGGACACCCCCACTGATTAATGCCCTGATTTTGGAGTTGCCAGAGCACTGTGTGCAACCTTTTCACGTCCCCAGAGGTATATGAAGGGCTGATCTATTCCTTAATGGATGATAGCAAAGCTCACATCAGCTAGGACACAGAGAAAAAAAAGCTTTCTTCAGACAGTGCTCAGAAGAGGGCGGATCTGTAGGGTTTTTGTAGGGCACATAGAGGACAGAGATGTAACAGCTATTTTCTTTTAAAGCATGGCCAAAGGAGGAGGAGGCTCCACTTCTTACACAACAGCCTTGTTGTATGGGCAGTCACCTCACGGAAAGGAAAATGAATGCTATTCCCTGCACCATTTCAGTGCTTTATATGTTTTACAGCAAGGAGATATTGGATAAATAACCTTAAAAGTGAGGGACCTTCTCTTTGCTTTTGGCCCAGTATATGTTCTGCAGCACACTTGCTTTCTCTGTGACCCAGCATATATTTAACTTTTTCTTACAAAGGGAAACATGAGGTCTCTTCTCATTCCCTGAGAAGAATTCCTACATTACAAAGCCTGCAAAATATTGTATGCTGCAGAAGGGGAATTGTCAGAGCTCTCCTCCCAGTTCCCACAGAGGAATTCTCCACTGCAATGTACAAGTGTGCTCCCACTGGCTGCCAGCACAAAATTCTACTGCCAAGGACATGTAGAAATTGTGAGGAGAGTCAAGTACATGTGCACATCTGGATCTATTAATGAGGGCTGCTGCAAAGGCAGTGCCTCCTATTTTATTACTTTAGCCTGTGACATCAGAGGCAGATGTTGGTATTACGTCTATTACGTCAGTAGAGATTGAACCTTCTCACCAGTATTCCATTACACCTTGTTGCTGTGTGACAGATGGCAGCAGAGGGGCAGTCTGACAAAATGGTATCTGTCATGGAAGTGCATATGAAGCAAAGATGTGTCACTGAGTTCATCCATGTGGAGAAAATGGCACCCACTGACATTCACTGAAGCTTGCTGAATGTTTGTGGAGACCAAACAGTGGATGTGAGCACAGTGAGGTGGTGGATGGTGTATTTCAGCTGTGGTTACAGTGACAGTGGGTCATCTCTACAGGTGCCAATGTTGATGAGTGCAGCTCTTGTTCATTGCTGGTGAAAATGCACAGCTAATGGTGGGGAGTATTGAAAAATTTTGTAGCAGAGAATTTTCTCTATCAAATATTGTTATTGTGCTCTGAGTATCTGTTGTAGTTTCCACGAAAATAAATAGGATACATTGCTTTTGGAGTGAGCTACATAGCTGTCACCTGAAAAAACAGCCCATCAATTTACCACTTTAAAAGAAATTATTACTTTTTTTCCAGTGTGTACATTTATGAAGGGAACACATAATTCTTTCCAGAAGCATAATTTTAGTATCTGTGACCATATTGCTGGCCTCTTATCTTCTTGTTCTACCACTCGTGATGTGCCCCAGGTCAATGTCACTCTAACAGCCATATAGAGCAGTACAAGCTTAGCACAAGCTTTGAGGTATTTTTATGTCTTTTTGCTCACTAAATATGTACTCTGTTTTTCTGAGGTTGTTTAACTGAGCTCCCTAGATGAAGCAGTTAACGTGGGTCAACATGAGTCCTTCCGGGACGAGCCGAACTTGACTCATTGACTCATCATCCCCACAGCCTGCAGGATTAAGATGTGGTGTTCATCTCCTTGCTGAAATTCTTTAGTGTCATGGGGTTCCTTTCAGCATTTTCAAATATATATGATAGCCTTGCTAAAATCAGCTCACTATGAACCTCCTTCTAAAAACACACTCGGTTTCATTTCTAATTACTTTACTCCAATTCAGTCCTATGTTATTAAGAATGCCTGCACATCACCTTTGCCCTCTTAAATAGAAAGACCTCCTTCAAACTTTCAAAGTACTTAGCGTCCCCTGCGTAGAGTGGTAAAGAGGGTGAAATGGAATATATTATGAAATGTCACACAAAGTGAAAATTGGATGAACAATTGGTGAACTAATAATAAGGTTGCAGCACTATTTCTTCAGAAACCTTTAATTTTGACATCAATAGGAATCATATGTATCTCAGTGTGAAATAACGTTATAGCTTTGGTTGGTCTTATGATAGCAATGCTTAGAAAACATAATAAAGACGTCTATGGCACTATTAATGGAACAATTACAGCTGCAGATGAAAATGCACAGAAGTTAGGATAAGAAATGTTACATTAGCTAATATATTTTGTGCTTTCATATTGTCTTCTACGGGAGGCTATTGAAATCTGGATCTACTTACAAAAGTACTGAATGACTGCTAGCATTACAGTAGGCGCATTAATCTCCCTCTGCCTTTGTAGTCGATGGAGAGGCAGAAGCCTCATTTTGCTGCTCCAGATAGCCCTCTTTCACAAGGCAAAAGTTAGCCTGTGTGAATTAACCCTTCTAGCTCCCCATGCATTAATTTTCTGGATAGTTTAATGTTATTACAACTAATCCTCACTATTTTACTTCCTGATATCTGCATGTGGACACGGAAAAGCCTTATTTTGCATTAACAAGAGCTCTTGCACATATCTTACTGCATTGTTGCTGTTGTTGTTTAGCTTTTTGTTTTACTTTGCTTTGTTTTGGTTTTGAGAGAAAAAGAAGGGGAGCACTGTCTGAATTTAATGGCAGTTCAGCTTTATAGGCCTCAGCACAGCATCCATCAATAAAATTAAGCATGTACTTAATTGATTTTTGGAATATGGATGGATTTAAGCACATGCTTAAATGCCTTGCTCACTTGAGGCCCTAATGGTCCATGCAAACTTAAAAGTTCACATCTCATTGAGACAGATGGAATGCATAATCGTAAATTCATCAGGACAGAAGCTGCTGCTCACAGTTTATAGACAGCACCTTTTAGTATTGTCCTCCCTCTCTGGCTGGGTTGTCTGGATCTTGCCATAGTAAAACAGCAGCTGTAGAATAATAACTGGTATTTCTCACTCCGATCAGTTCAACAGTTTCAATTTTCCTCACTATTATTATTTGCACTTCTATAACTCCTTCTCCCCGAGGTATTTGATAGCATGATGTCAGTGCATTTGCCACAGAGTAATATTTTTCAATGAAAACTTGTAATTTACAAAATTAGCAGAAATTAGATGGAAGTGAAAAAAAAAATGTAAACAGAAGCATTAGAACCAATGAATCCACCAGCAATGTCATGTCTGTAGATTGTCTTTCCTAGGCATGAATTTAAGACAATTTTTGTAATGTTTCAAGGAAACAACTTCTGTCTCTCACAAGACTTGCCTGTACAAAGGGACTTTGCAAAAATGTCATATTTTTGGTAACACTAGCAAAACCCTAGAGGTATTTCTCCTGTAAATTGTGTTCTGATAACGCTATCATTTTCAGCACTAGTCCTTTGTGATCTGACCTGATGGTTAAGTGGTATCAATCTCCATTGCCACTCCCATTCATGGTTTTGCTGTTTGCAACTTTCTCCATGGTTATGCTATGTATTAATGGTAGCAAGAAATGGAAAATTAACAGGAAGCTCCCCATATGAATACCAAAGTGGTCACTGCATTGATATAGGTGGTTGAGGAGCACCATTTTGTTTCTTCCTTTGCATCTTCACTGTTATATTTTCTGTGTGACACAGTGACAGGAGCAGATTTGCAGTGAAGAGCTGCTAATGCAGAAGGATCCGTTCCGGATGTTCTCCTCCCATCTGTTATACAGTGCAGCAGCTCTTCTGCATCTCCTGGGACGATGCATGAGGAGTCAGAAAAATTGTGGTCCTTGTGCTGGGAATGCTGTGACAAGAAGTTTGAAGGTAGGAACTTAAAGTGTCTTCAAACCTCCTTGTTTTATCCTTATTTATTCTCATTCATCTAGCCAATGTGCATTTTTTTTGCTTGCACAAAATTGTTGCAATGGCTAGTGCCGACTACTATCCAACAAGCTGCTAACTAACCACTGAAACAAACCTTTCCATGAGCAGCAGCCCAGCAAAGACTGCTGAGATACAGACTTGAGTCTTGTTTGTCTATGTGATTTTCTTGTATCTGATGACTGAGGTTATGATTCAGTAAGAAATCAGTATATTCTGTGATGACTTATCCCCGTCTTGGACCAGAAAAAATGTGGGAAATGATACAAAAACCTTTTTTTGGAAGGAAGGGGGAACAGCCAAAGTACAATATTAGAATAAAAACCACAATCCCACATGCCATTCCTTAGGAAACAAGCTACAACATCTCATTAAATCTAATGGTGGTGAATGTGCGCTGGATAAGCCAGCAACAAGGTTTGGACATATGATACTTTTTAAAGTAGAGCACACATAACAGTCCCAACAGTGGTTGCCTTTGATTACACAGGCTTTGCACTTAATAACTTTTTCTTCTCTCTGTATATCAGAGCTTCTAGGTTTGTTTTGAAGCATGTTAGATGATGGAATTAAAACTGCTAGAGGCTAAATGAGCATGAAGTACTGTCTGGAGTGGTGAGAGCCAGAAAATATAATTCCTAGTCCTTTATTATGAATGTCACTAACCTATACAACAGATGTTATATAACTATTTTGTTATCACTATGATATAAAATTTTCCAGTAGATGACAAAAGAAAGCAAAGTACTTAAGTACAAAATTACTTAAGTGTTGAAATTCATGTTTACAGTAAAAGCCTAAAGAAGATAAGTCTGTTTCATATCTTTAAGAAACGTGAAAAGATATTATACAGGAAACCTCTGTGATCATGTTGATCTGTAACACAGTGTTGCCACTGCTGGTAACAGGCCCTAAGCTTCACAGCAAGCTTGCAGGATGTCAGGACTTGCTCCATCTGAACTTCCCTTGACCTCATGCAGCCTTGTGTTAGTTGGGTTAGTTGCGCCAGCAGTTTCTCAAACTGATTAGGACTTCATGTCTAACTTGCTTTGCTTTTGTTTCTTTCTATGTGGTACTGCCCCTGTTTTATCACCCTAGCACAGACAAACAAGAGCCTGGCAGGGTAATGGTAGCCTGGAAAAGGGGAGTGACAGGGTGCAGGGTGAAGGAGAACAGGCATGGGGTGTCAAGATGTGGGACGCAGGCTTGGCACCAGAGACCCTTTGGCTATAAACAACTCACCTGTGATGAGTTAAAGAAATGCAAACCTAGGGACAGACAAAACATTTTTAGGATTGCAAAGCAAAAAGATACTAATGTTTAATGTACACAAGTCGACTTTATACAGTACATTTAGATATAAAGTGGAGATGCAAAGCAATGAAACAAAGATAGGTGTAAGAGTGTGTTAGGAAACATGAAAGTGAACCTCAGTAAAGACATGAGTGTGATATTTTGGCAGAAGACTCTAAATGCTGGTAACTCACCATTAACACCAACACCAGGATGAAACCTCTGCCATCAGGGTTAGGACAAGCAGCAAAACGGTGAGCTTAACATTAGGAAAAGGGGTTGAAACTAAGTGTGTGTGTAAAAATACAGCTGTATTACTATTATTATTACTGAAACATTTTCTACATAGATTTTCTTTCTATAACAATTATATCTTGGCTAATAATGATCCTTGGATTAGACCATTGAGGTTTCAATTGTACTAATCATAAAATTTTGGCTTTACATGTAAGCCGTGCTTCCTCTTTACCCATAAACAAGGTTTTTAACTACATCAGGAAGAAATGTTGAAAGCATGCAGCTCTTTCACTCTAGCAGAAAACAGAATAGTAAGATCCTGTGGTCAGAAATTGATGTGAATGAAACAATCAAATGGTATTTCTTATATGCTGCCAGCAATAATAAACAAATACAAAAATAAAAAGCAAAGTGTGCAAAAAGGAAAATGGTCTTAATAGGGGAAATATTAATGAGGAATTCAGCATTTCACTGTAGGAGTTTGTTTTGGCAGTGTCTTTTTTGCCAATGGCAAGCTTCAGGCAAGAGGGAAATAATGCACTATAGCTCACGGAAATAGTCTGCCCTCCCTTACTTCTGCATTTGGCGGGGTGTTGTTGCTACATGGCTGGCAGCACTGTCAGGCTCCCTGTTTATGCTCCCACAAGCTCTGCAAAAGAAGCAGCGCTTGTCTGGGCTCATGGAGGTTTTCCATTAGGAGAGCGGAGGGGGAGATCATCTACATTCTTCTTCACTCTCACTTGAGCTCAGAAAAAAACAGCTCTGTGCAATGTTCACTGAAAGACCTTGACTTTTCAGGGGCTGCGAAAGCTGTACATGAAATGAATTTTTACTACCAAAATGGATCTTGTTATTTGGAGTGTTTTAGGCTACAAAGCAGCAAGTAACTATTCTTTGGAGAGGCTTTATAAGAACATGGGATGGAAGCAAAAAGGTTGCATTAATTTATGCTTTCATAATATTGAGAATGTAAGGAAATATATTTTAAATAAGAATTGACATAGGAGACCTCCATGATAACAACTTATATTGAAGGAAATCATTCTTATACAATATATTTCTCAAGGCTCATAAAAGATAGCGATAGCAAACAACATTATGCAGTATCTAGGAAATTCTATTTACTTAAAATGCTTTCTGCTTTTATTATTATCCAGGCTCATTCCTTCAGTGAAAGTTCTGATTGCAGCTTGAGTAATGTGTATGATCTCATTACAACACAGCTGTATTAGCAAATCTGATACTGATAGTTCCAACAATGGCACCTTTCTCTTATTATCTGTCACTTGGCTGCAACAAGAACTGAGCAAATTTCCTGCCATCAAATTCTGGCAGGTGGCTGGAAATGAATCTAATACACTGTACATATCCCACATACACTCTATTGCACTGAAAAAAAACCCACTATGTTCAATATCCTGACATTGGCCAGTTTGGAGCACAAGCTGAAGTATGGGCAATGTTTGGTAATGAACAGGTTTATGTGATGCTGGGGAGTGTGTGTGTCATCATGTAAGCCATAATGAGGATACGCATCAGCATGAATCTTTTGACAATTATATTCTCAGGTAGATCGCAGAAAGCTTTCAGCTTTGTTAATTTCTAACAATCAACAAAGCTGATTCTTCTTATCTCTCCATCACTTCTCTATTGTATGTTCACATCCAAGGCCATCTAGATTTTGCCTCTGGAAGGTCACAGTGTCACTTAGCTCTGTGGCATCACAAATATCCAAGCTATATACTCCCAGATTTTGGTGTTGTGAAGAGAGAGTGAAGCAAGAAAGGCTTTCTCTTCTTTGTTCTTGTGCAGCTGTCCTCTGATGTTTTTTTTTTAACTTAATTCCTTAGCTATCCTCTACTTTTGTAGGATTTGACCATACTGACAGCTACAACAGGGGATGCTGGGATAACTGCTCACAGACGCTGCACCAGAACAGCCAAGCAATAGAAAGCAAATCTTTCCTGTCAACACCGAGTTAATGGTTTTGTAGTCTCTTAAACTAAGATTTATTACGGAAAATATCCCAAAATCTCGCACACAATAAAACAAGATAACAGTCTAAGTAGGGAATCTCAGAACCCACAAGGTGAGCAATAAAAAGACATTAAAAGCTGGAAAACCAATATACTTCTTGAGAAGAAAAGGTCCTTTTCTCCATGCTTTCTTTCATATTTAACAACTTTCAGTATTTCTGTGCTTGAGACAAAGTGTCTTCTTCCCTTTCTTCTTTTTGCTGTCCTTAAGGAGGTCACTTTTTTTCTGTTGTTTCTGAAACTTGCCACTGACCTACTCTCTTTTGCAGGCAGCCTCTTGTTCTCTTCAGGAGTCCTCCAAACCCAAACCTTCAGGTTTATCCTTGCCCCCCGCCTCTCCCACCACTTGTCCTGCCTTCCAGATGGATCATCATTGTGGCTTGCTTGGATGTTCTAAGAGTGGGTTTGATTTTCCCTCCTCCTTTCAAGAATGTTCCCTTTCAAACCAGAGCAGTCACCAGGAGCCTTTTTCTCTCCTATCCTCCTTCACTCAATTCCTGTAATGATATAGCACCACATAAATACAATATACCATTGCGTAAATGCCTTCTCAGGAACTACAATCACAGCCTGGACTATTCTACTAATCTGTGGCAAAGGCACGCCAAACCCTGCTTGAAGGGAGCACTCCATGAGGTCCCCATATCCTTAATTCTTCTGATTCCATAACATAATTTTTGCCTCTTGGTCTCTGAACTGGTGATAAATCTTGGTAGAAGCATCATGCAGGCAATTTTGCATAAGATTTTTTCCCAACTCACTATACAGACCTGATGAAATGGATAATTTCCATTTTGAGAATGTTAACATTTTTATAAAAGATCTAAAAGGTATTACAACAATGTTGTTGAAGAAAAATGAATGCTTTATTTTTGTTTATGAATGCACATCTTGATGAAATCCTGTTAGTAGCTAAATACTTGAATTACACTATGAATTAATAAAATCATGAATTTTGTATGTTTTCTGGAAGGTCTTTCTTGTTGCTGATTGCCAGCATTCTTAGTGGAATGAATCCTTCTGCCTGAGGTTGTTACAGTCTTCACAGCTGACATCTCAAAGTAGCCTATTTATTTCGGAAGTAAAACAGATTTAATGAACCGTGGGAAACACATGATTTTTCAGAAGTGACCATAATGATAATGGTTCATAGATAATAACAGGCTATTTACCTGTGCCTGAATTGCTTCAAATTTATTTCCTTCAGACAATTTCCCAACCTAAGCTAGAGTAACAATACGATAGAGCCATAGGTCCACAAGCAATTTGTTAATTAAAGTTAATGTTGCGTATTGAGCAGTCACATTAAGATCATAAGTCTTTTCAAAGAAAGCCCAGTCAGCTAACCAAACAATTCTCTAGTTCTAACCAACTTAAGAGATGAAGTATTTTTCTTTTCTTCAGCTGCCCACAGTTCTCCTAGTGGATGTGTAGACTCATAACTGACATATATTCAGGATTATCCATTCTCCTCTGGAAGGTGTAAATCTTGTTTCTCTTGACACCTAAGTTATTGGACTGATGTACTTACCTAAGGGAGTAAGGAATTCCTTTACATTCTTATATGAACTAATTTAGATTTACGTGTGACCTCCTCAAGTAGGATGGATCAGATAAATGGGTGACTACTGGAGACTACACTGGAGTTCTCCTGCATACCAAAAAATTTCTACCCAGAAATTACTGAATTCCAGGAGTGAAGAGAAAATGGACAGTAGCCTGGTCTCACTTAGGTAAAAATTTAAACTGGTACACAACATGACAGCAATTGTGGAGTTAACATGCATACATACGTGTATTTATGTAAGAGTTACACCAATATGTAATGAAGAAAAAATCTGGAATAGGAAATTAATTCAGTCAAGGCAGTTAGATATCCAAGGTAGGTTTTCTGTGAAATTTAGATACTTAAATCCAAGAACACAACTCAAAAAACCCTAGAGATACTCCTGGCATCTGAAAGGCTAAGGGTACTCGGGATTTCACTAGAAAGATCCCTGGTGCACCCAATCATGTTCTAAAGTGACAACAGCAACATCTCTGTCCTAACATCCATTTCTGTATAAGAATGAGCCAAGGCTGCTTCCTCTTGATTCCAGAACAGTTTTGTAATTTCCTTCAGTATCCATAAATTCAAGACACTGTTCTCACTGGTCTTCAGAACTGAATTCTGTCTTCTGTCATTCCACATCTGCCCCCAAATCACATGGCTTTGTAAGACACTAAATAGTAATTGCTCCTCCTCAGAGGGTAGATTTGGGTGTCTTAGCCTGTGAGACCAAATCTAACAGTTAGAGAAGCTCAGTGTCATTGACTTCCTTTGAGCGGGCAGAATCTGAGCTTGGGGGATCATTCAAGTGTTTTAATAACTGGTCTCTAAAGTCTTCCATTTAATTATGCAGCTGAGCTTGGATTTTCTTTATTTTAATATGTTTATCTACTATAAATATCAAAATGCATAATATAGTTTTTACAAAAAAGCCTGCATTTCAAAATAAACAGTAGAACTTACAGGACAGAATATGAATGTAAAATGTTTTTAAGGGAGATTTTTGGCATTTATGTAAGCAAAAATGGAGATAGAGAGCTGCAGTGATAATTTCCAGTGAACCAAGTAATTCATATAACTTTTTCACACTCATCCCACATTTTTGACAGGGTAGTACTGCATCTTCTGTAAGTGGATAGTTTTGATATGTGCAACATTTCCAGTGTAACAATGTATCAGTTTCAGGTTGTGATGAGAAAAAAATTGCTTTCAAATACCATCGGTTCAAAAGTGCAGCTGAAATTTTGAAGTATTAGTTTCACATTCTGTCTAAGAAAACCTGGAGAAAGAGAAGCAGAGAGAAGTCTGCGGAGAAAATTCCAATAAAAATAAGATATCTATCCAGCCAGACACATGGTATTATATATATATATCAATGTAATACTGTGTGCATGACAAATATGGTAACAGAGCACTAAGGCTGCATGGACCATCAAAAGTTTGGAAACAGTCAAGTTAAGGTTGCTCACTGTGTAACTGTGTTGCTTAAAACACGTTATGCCTTTTTAACTGCAAAATCTCTCTGCATACTCTTTATAAATACAGTAAATATTTTTTTAACACAACCTCAGGAAAATTGAAATGTTGTTTATTCCTCTAAGCATTTGTGGGTTTTCATTATTGTAGTGGTGCAGACATGGACTCTCAAGCTGGTTTTTAGCCTTTTCTACCATTGACGTGGCACAGAGGTGCCATAAACCAGACAACATCACCACCACACTTCAGCTGTCCTCTGTATCTCCTTCTGCTGTGTCTGATATAGATGCTTTTCTTATGCCTCCCTCCCTCTGTCATTTCTGCATATTTAAGTAAGAAGAAACACAGCAGTATAGCTTTAGAAATGGGGAATTAGAGCCAGCAAGGACTTTCCTCCATTATTACTCCTATGTTCAACAAAAATGCAACAGCATTTCCTTCAAGACTTTGTATGATTTGCCTGAGGTTCTCAGCTCAGCATTGCCATCAGTGGATTGACTCCACAGCTACAACACAGCTACAAGTCTGTCCATCTGCAAACTCAACCACTTGTTAAATATGTAACTTTTAACTGCTTATCTGGATTTTTAATTGACAAAGAACAGGCTCTCTGAGCAAGGTTCCTTGAATTTTCACACTAGTGATTTGTATGGGTCCTAAGCTGTCTTTCTCAAAAAAAGTACACATCATCACAAATTCTGTACCACAGAAAAGGGGACCAGTCTATTGCACTCTTAAAAAAGATGAAAATAAAGTAAGGTAAATAGTTAAAACTACAACTACTCCAAACCCTTTGACACCCATCCAAAACTACTAGTATCAATGGACTGACAACAGAGTTGTCTCGATACAGACCTCAATGCTACAAACAGCAATCTAACTCTGAGGGTCCAAAAAATTGCTGGAGCACCTTAAGGAGAGACAAAAACATTTATGATAACTTGAAAGATGCTCAATACATTCATGTTCCAAAATGTCAGTCAGCCGGGGGGATAAAATCACAGCTGCATACATACCAATTCCCTTTCCAGTTAGGGATCAGGTAGACACCTTGATTTGGGTGCAGTTAATAACTTTACCATCTCCAAAAGATTGTCAGCATTCACCTGGTAGAGAGCACTGCCCTCATACCTGAAACTGCTGAGCGGGACATGGGTGCTCTTTTATTCACTGCAGTGTTAAATCAGCAGGGTTCTCTTACACAACCTTCATCCACAGTTTAGGCCAGTTTGGAAGTCTTGGCACTGAAGCACAAGAGGAGCAGCCCTGGTGACGTTCTGCCAGGCCTTCTGCATGTTCATGAAGCAGAGCAGAGAAGCAGAGACAGACAGAGAGGGGTTCGGATACTTGCAAATCAAAGGCATTTGTATGCCTTCATTGTTTCTGCTGGAAGCTTCTTATTCCCACACTAGTTTTTTCAGAACTGAGGCTTCAACATTAGCTTGATTCTTACATGTTCTCTGTAATGGGTGTGCAGAGGATTCAAACCACTTTACTGCATGGCTGACTAAGAGACTAAGGCAAAAGGGGCACAATATAGACTGTTAGTATGAGGTGGAAGCAACAGAGTAAAAAACATCCTCATATCTTTCCAGATTCTATTTCCTTTTGGAGGATAGCATAAAATTCTTACCCAGAGTGATGGTTTTAAAGCTGAAGAAACGCAACATGATTCTGTAATGCAGCTCCCTGATAATTTTCTTTTAAAAACCTGAGCTCAGCTTAATAGATTTCTGTTCTCAAGTTGTGCTAGGACAAATAGAAAAACATAGCATGTTAAAACTTCAGAGTGAGATCAGCAAACAATATGAAACAAAAAAAAGATTTAACTGGAAAAGTCAGGAACTCCAGCAGTTTTATTACAAATAGCTCAATTACATTGCATAATTCCCATGATTGCCACAGACCTCATTGATTATTCACAATGGAACTGCATTAGGATACTGATAACGAGATGTTTATTTTAATAACTGCTCTCTCTGTAGATGTACTAGTTTGCAAAAGCACTAGGTTAAGAGTGCTTCAGTTAAGTGACTCCTGAATGAATTTAACATAATAAGGAGGACAGATGGGCTTTCAACCCTGTAGCAACAATAAAGAAAACAAGACACTATTGGAGAACAGATCCTTTCACGCTGTTCTTTTTGCAAATACAATGTACTGCTTTTCAGCACATTAGCTATTTCTGGTTAGGATAGTTATATCACATAAGGAACTAAGAGTTTGAATCAATAAGGGTTAGACACTTCTGACACTTACGTTAAGCAGTAGCTTACCCCAGAAAGAACAATTTTCCATGTTTCTTTAACACCTACTGTAATAAAAGGAATTGCACTGAAAACAAGATAATAGGTACCTTCAGCAACAGTTGCAGAGCCTAGCCTAAAATTAGTGATGAAAATAATGGGTTTTGATTTTTACTACTGCTTCCATGAGAAATTAAATTCTCCCTACCTGTTCCTATTTCTCATATCCACTTTGCAGGCAAATATCTGTTCCCTTTATTGCCACCATAGTATCACTTAGATGGGCACATTTCAATATGTGAGCTATTACCCAGAGTAGAAAGCTCTCCTGAGAATCCAGCTGCAAGTCCACTTCTATGCTCAAAGTCATTATCGCTCTGTCTGGATCCAAAGGCATTTGTAACATCTACAAACCATTTCAGCAGCTGAAATTTAAAAATCCATTTCAAATACAAAGGTACTGTAATCTGTTCAAAATGATTAGATTTCACACAACTACTGAACTATTTTGACAATTTAGTCCTTAAAAATCTGTACCAATAACTATATTGCAAATACAGAAGCATCAGCACAGCACGATGCAAGTCTCTGATCTCAAGTTAATCTTTAAAAATAAAATGACCTAGAAAGAATTTATTTGGCTTCTTATATAGCTGAAGGTTTTGTATTACATTCTGCAGACAGGAAAGGCCTAGAGAGTATTTCATATTTCTCATTGTCACTTCTGTTGAGCCATCCATTACCCTCATTAATCTTACAATAGACTCTGCCCAGCATCCTCCCGTGTAAGCAAAACTCCCCTGTTGGGAAACCTGCATGGGACACATGGTATAACTTCCAACATTTGGGCCAATACATCACACATGATAAATATGAAATTTTTTCCAGACAGTTTTCAGAGCCATAGCCCCAGACAGATTATCCCAGTGAAGCTTTGGGAGAGCCCTTTGGAAAGAGTCCCCAGTTTCCTTTTCCTGTTGTCTTTGCTTAGTCTCTGTTGGAGCTTGAGGAAATCCATAATTTTCCATGTCCAGCTCTTTGAGCTCTGTTGGCATCAATGCTGCTCCACAGACCTGCTGTTTTCTGGATGCAATGCAATGGTGTGTGGGTGACTGTGAAGGGAGCTTCTCAAAGGATGGGCCCTCCATCACCATTCAGCAGGCTTATTCATTGCATTTGCCCGCTAGACAACACAACCCCATCCCTACCATGCACAGATGCTTACAGTCCAGATGTAATATTAATTCCTGGCAAGAAAATGATCATACAATCACAGAATTTTTGGGGTTGGAAGGGACCTTTAAGGTCACCTAGTTCCAACCCCCCTGCTGTAGGCGTGGACACCTCCCTCTAGACCAGGTTGCTCAAAGCCCCATCCAGCCTGGCCTTGAAGGCTTCCAGGGATGGGGCATCCACAACCTCTCTGGGCAACCAGTTGCCGTGTCTCACCAACCTCACAGTAAAGAACTTCTTCCTATTATCTGGTCTAAATCTACCCTCTTCCAGTTTAAAGCCATTTTCCCTTGTCCAGTCACTACATGCCCTTACAAAAATTCCATCCAGTGATACAAGTGGTTGACTTGTAGGAAAGGAAAAATTGGCTAGAGCTATAGAAAAGTCTTTTTAAAGTAAAATTCATGCATAGGTGCATATATATATGTGGGTATGGATATGGATGTATAATGAAAGGAATTAGAGAAGATGCTGTTTTTATATACTCACATCTGACAAATGAAAGAAATGTGTCACATTTATGTCTGTCCTGTTAATAGAAAAAGGGTTATAATGAGATTCTTCTGATTATTGCAATCTGTCCTGCTTTCACATAAAAGAAATTATGCCAAACATGTAATGAATATATTTGAGTGGGTGCTTAGTCACTTTGAACGAAGTTATCTGTCCTGCTTTGCAAATACAAGCTATGATGAAGGGAAATGTTCTTTTCTAATCTTTTCTCCAGGACAGAAAAAAAAAAAAAAAGGCTCCCACTAAAGCTAATGGCAGTTCTTCTTCTTAACAAAGACCAAGGAATTAAACTGTACAAGGACTGATTCAGATTCACGATATCTGTTTTAAGAACCATGATCAAAACTTACTCATTTCTATAGAGATTTTCAGTCACGGGTTTTTTTATTTTAAATCTTAAACTCTAAGAGATTCCCTAGAGACTCGAAGTTAACATACATTGTAGAATATAGAACATATGTAAAATATTTTTATTAATTTAAATTAAAAATAATTTTCTATATTTTAAATATGCTGCCTTCCTATTATAGCAGACAAAAAAAAAAACACTCTATTTTTTGTATAATTCTGTTTAATATCATCTGCTTTTTTTCTTTCTGATTTAACCCTACCCAAATCTCTCTCTTGTTTGCAAGAAGATGTAATGACAATTTTCAGGAAAAGGCACAATCTGAAAAATAAGGCCAGTCCTCCATCAAGTCTAAAAGATTAACTACCATATCAATATCCCTGGCATTATTTACAAAGAGAGTGTCTCTTCAAAGAAAACGTGCAAGACCAAACAAAATTAACAACAGCAGAAGATCTGTATAGAAAATAAGTGAGAGGGTGTACCTAAATAAAAAAAAAATCCTCTGCATTATTTTGCTTAATCCCACATTTCTACTCTTGGTGTCTAGCTCATTTTTTTCATGTTTCTACAGAAACTTAAGCTGGTTGGATACTCCTCCCCTCCTTCGCTTCAGTTATTGGAGTAATAGGTTCCTTAACAGGGATATGAGGACAACAATAATAGTCTGTTTCACCACACAGTCCAAATTTTAATTATTAAGATATGGAAATTCTATCTTTACACCCAAAGCAGGCCTCATTTTTATAATCTTTAACTATTTATTTCCTAAATTTTCTCTTTGCCTGAATATGGCACTTGCTTCCTCAGGTATGTTTCTCAGCCCTTCTGTCCTCTGCTCTTTGTTTTATGGCTCCTGCAGACATTGCTTAAGCAAACACTTTAACAGGAGGAAATTTGCCTTCCATGCTCCAAATATATAAAACAAAAAGTTGAAGGAACTCTAGGCTTGCTTCTCCTCTTGTTTTCTTTATACCACAGCCTGCTTGCAACATGGATATAAGTGTATAAAATTAGGGAATAAAATAGCTCTTGAAGAGCAGGAAAAAGCACAATTTGTTGTTCATAAAATATCAGAAAGCTAAACACATATTTGTCCTTGAAGAAAGCAAGGGAAAGGAGAAAGACACTGGATGGAATTCAGGAGGTTGAGTTCAAGTTTTCTTTTGATTTTCAAGTTTGCCTGAAACAGAGTTTGACTCTCAGTGCTGCTGACATTGCATAACATGAACCCATCAGCGAGGTTTAGATGAAACCTAAGTAAACAGCAGAGGATTTCATGCTGTTCTAATACAGACCCATGTGAAAGCACAACTGTTCAGAAAAGTATGTAATATACTTCAAGTATGTGGGCCTACAAACCTCGAGAGGCAACGCTGCAACAGTTCTAGCTGAATGACTTCTAATTTGACACTGAAGAGGCAACCTACCAAGTAATAGCTATGAAAACTGCACAGGGACAATAATTCAATGCACTGTAGCTGTGTTTTAAGCACAAGGAGAGCTGCTGTGTATTAGTGCTAACCTTAACACAAAGCTTACCTTGCCATCAGATGATTATTCAGTTTTGTAACATACATGATCCAAACAAAACACAAATCGTAGGACATGTTGTAGAGTAAGCATGAGCATCTTTGGCTCACCACGGTGCATACATTAAAACAGAAAGTAGAAACATCCGTAGTGGGAGAAGTACCATGAATAGTAAAACAATTTTCACACAGGTCACTGCCAAACCACACCAGATCACACTGGAGAGGTAAATTCCTGGCCAAGGATCATAATTAAAGCCCTGTCCCATTATAAACAAAGATCTTCCTTCCCATATAGCACTTACCTATTCAAAGAAATGCTTGAGTGGTAGTCTATCACCACAACAGCTCAAATATAAAAGCAAGTTTTATGTTTGTTTTCCAGAGATAAAATGGATTTCAGCAGTATCAGCCCAAGACAGAGCAGGAAATAAAAATCTTACCTGGCACAAATTCCTCTAGACCCCATGAATCTAAAGGCAAACATTAAGGAGAACAGTAATTTATTGGTGCTGTTCTGCACTGCTATGCATAAGACGCATAGTTAATTCCCAGCCCTTTGCTCTGCAGAGACCAAGAGCTCTTAAACTAAGATGTCTCATCACTTCAGTAATGACATCTCTAGAGATCTCCACCGTAAGGTGGATGGGCTACAAAATCTGAGGCGGTGACTGATTCTGCCTTTCTTAGTCCAAATGCAATTTCCTCAAAATAAGAGCACGAGAAGCTGATGCAACATGATGTTACCAAAATTCTTAAACATATGTTTAATAATGAATGTGTGAGATGTATTAATCATCTATACCCCTCTGGTTTTGAGAGGTCCTTTGATAAACTTGTAGCACAGGGGTAATAAATTAAGAGGCAGAAAAATTTTGCATGCTTTGCGTAAAGAAAGTGAAAGACATAAAGGACAGAAAAACACCATAGAGATACAGAGAAAGCCGTAGATACCTTGCAGTATAATCAGTTTACTAATCCAGTCATCAGTCAGGACTAATAAGAGCTGAGTATTTTTATTCTGCAGTGCTTCAAATCTGGGTCAGTCAAAAAAACGGTCTCCGTGCATCCCGTAACCGCCAGGTTTGACCAGTAGAGGGAAGCATTGTCAACGCGGTGAGCTCTCAAAGCGGGAATGCAGCTACTGATGGTTAAAGAGAGTAAAATCCACCCAGCAGTGACGCCCACTTTGTTTGTAACAGAATCTCTTTACACACTACGAAACTTCACAAATGCTCAGTACTTCTGTAAGTCAAGCAAGATCATATTTATGATGGCTTGGTAGTAATATCTCTGATTTGTCCTGAAAGCGCCTAAGATATTTTGATATCCAGAGAAGGTTAAAAAAACTACTTGGAGAAATGGCAAGCTGCTTCCAGGCTGTAATGTGCACATCCCTATGCAGAAGCTGCACGTGTGTCTATGGAACCAGGGAGCAAGGTGAGAACAGATCTCAGTCACTCAGGGTTTCTAAAGCTATGCTGGGTAGCTGTACTCAGTCAGCTTGATGTTTTCAGTGTAAGCTTGCCAGATCTACCGAGAAAGAGCTCCATGTTTGATACACCCCTGAAATTTAATCTTCATTGCTCATGCACCAACCAAGTTCTTGGCACATACGCGCATATGTACATGCCTGGGAAAATCTTATAGATATAGATGTGTGTAAAGAAGAGAGTAAGCAGTGATGGGGTTGCAGCAGTGAAAAGAAAGCTTTAAAGGATATTTGCCCCAGAGGAAAGAATCAAGTGCAATGACTTCCCTATATTTTCCCATACACTGGACTGTGCTTGAAGACGTAAACTTGGTCATTAGAGTGCAAGCCACTCTCCAACACATACCTGCATATCTTTGCCATCACATACTTTCTATTATAAATAACAGTTACACCTGGCTTTTGCGGCAGAATTGAGACTAAAAACTCATAAAATCAGCCAGCGCTGTGCAAACAGCTTCAGCCCCCTGCAATCAATACTTTATGGATAAGTTGATGCGTACACTCTGAAGAAAATGAAACAAAATGTACCATGTCAGTTTACATAATCCAAGAGCCGATAGCTTTCATTTTCTGAGCCACCAAAACAAAGATATAAAGTAAGGAGATGCAGAAGCTGGAGTTTAGTGTTGGTATATTTTGCATAAGTTTTCCCCCAAAATCTCAAAGCTTTTTAAAGCAGGGGAAGAAACAACTAAGAATTTCATAGCATTTCATACACAGGCTGAAAAAAAAAATGTGTAGGTTGGGGAAAATACCACATAAATACTCTTCTTTTAGTATTATTGTGGCTGCCTGACAGATAAGTCACTGAAAAGCAAAAGCTTTCAGTTTCTGTCATCTGAATTTACCTCAGGACTTCAGTTTTCAGCTTCATTTAGGTTTCTGGAACAAACACACACACACAAAAAAAAAAAAAACCCACACATAAAAAAAAAACAAAATTAGCCTCCTCCTCAGAATAAACAAACAAACAAACAAACAAACAAGGAGGATAATCCTAGAACTTCAGATAACCAGCGTAAAGCCCACACGGTAAGACTGTGGTCTCACAGTTCCCTGTTTACCTTGCCTTTGTGCCTTGGTGGTTCATGAACATGCACAATCATAGAAAGTTTGTTCTGTGAGAGCTCTCCAGGATTCCTTGTTTAAGCACCATGAGTTTCACTTGCAGGTGGTAGCTTCCACGAGTCACTGTCACCTTTTTGTGTATGGCTGGATGTGCAAAAATTGATGGCGAGACTGGAAAATATTGGCTTGTATTTCGCAGTGAATCATTCCCTATTCATATTTGCTCCAGCCCTCTGATCATCTTTTTGGCTGTCCTCTGGACCCCCTCCAACAGCTCCGCATCCTTCCTGCTCTGGGGGCCCGAGGCTTGGACACAGTACTCTGGATGGGATCTCCTGAGCGGGAGAATCCCTTCCCTCTCCCTGCTGGCCTCCCCTCTTTTGATGTAGTCCAGGATAAAGTTTGCCTTCTCGGCTGTAAGTGCACACTGCTGGCTCATGTCCAGCTTTTCATCCACCAGGACTCCCAAGTCCTTGGCATAGCTGCTCTCGAGGAGTTGTTCTCCAGGTTGTAGACTGTTGACTACTCTCTTTCTCATCCAGGGCATCAAAGTAAACCCCTAAGCTTTGCTGAAATATGTTTTTACTAGCACGGTGAATGCCCAAGGCATTTAATAGATGGAACTTACCATCTGGGGGATGTTGTGGTGAGGGTAGTGATCCTACCAGGAAAGAGAAGTTAAGAGTCTGCTTGGAAGGTCCATCCTTCAACCCCATTGAACTAAGGGCTGAGAAAGAAGAAAGTGTTTAACTGTAAATGGAGATGTCAAAACTGACAAGGAGAAGTCAAACTGTCACTGCAATCAACACTATACCAAATATTCAAAAACACACTGTTGCTGGGGCTGGCGAAGAACAAAATACATTTTACATCTTCCCTGTTTTCATCTCCCTGCTTTGCCCTGCAAAGTTATCTCCATGCTACTTTGTTTCCTTACTTTAGTCTTCCTTGCATTTTCTTTTCATAATGTCTTCCTGAAGCCTTTCCCTCATCCTAGGCTACTCATCTGTGGGATGATACACTCAGGAGACAAAGCTTTTTCCTGCTGTGGCAGTTAGCTGCCTTTTCATTCTTGCTCTGTCTGTTCTTCCGTCCTTACTGAACTCCTCTGAAACACACAAGGCAAAGGATAATAAAGGAGCACTGATAGAGGAAGAAGTATAAGTGAAGTCATTGCCCAATGTAGAAGAAGTCTCAAGTTACAGCATCGTTAGACGGGGAAACTATCAGAGTTAGGTTTTGGAAGAAATGTTTTCCCTGCTGACAGCACCATGAGGGATAGCTTCAGGTCAGAATTTTAAAAACAGAGATTGTCTTGACCTCTCTCCAGCTTTGCATGGTGCTCAGCATGACAGAGCGGAAAAAAAATATTATACTGAGTCAGACACAAAGACACACCACATTGCAGCAGAGTTGCAATTGCTCCTCCCGATTTTTCTGTGGTTCCAGATAACAAGATCTGGGATACTGCATTCAAAATGACTATGAGAAAGATTTGAAAACAGAGAATTCTAAACTGACCAACAAAATAATTAAGGGGCTGGAGGGATTTACCTGTGAGAAGATTAAAAGAACTAAATAAATATGAAGAGTTTGGCTAAGCGATAACTAAGGAGAGGCATGCTAACAATATACAAATATTTGACTGGCATACGCACTAGGGAGAGAAAGGAATTACTTAGCATGAAACAAGCAGGTATTTCAGGGAGTAACGGGATGAAACTAAGAAATGGAAAATTGAGGCAAAATTTAAAGCAAATCCTCTTGACAATGAATTCTAATAGTCTGTGGAAAACTTACCAGCACATGTGCAAGAGGGAACAGTGCTGCCTTGATAAGAAGGGGGACTTAAATGACTTGCTGGGCCTTTCCAGTGTCAAATATTTATGATTCTATAATTAAGTACTGTTAAATTTAATGGCATGTGCTATTTTTTTTCCAACAAACTCTGACCATTGGCTCACGTCAGAAGTGTGCAATTATTTCTTTACTAAATGTGTTATATTTTAACTCATGAGTTCTCCTAAAACTAACTAGATAGGTCTCTCTCTCTCTTAAATCTAAACTGAATTTCTGTTAATACATTTGTCTCATTTTCAAATGATGTCTAGCTGCCCCTACTAGAGATACATAAATCCTTCTTTATGCAAGGCAAGTATGCATACTTAAAGCTCCATGGCTTAGTACCTGAAGCTGGTCAGCCTCACATTGAATGCCTGCTGTGATCAAGGGAATTGATGTTCCAAACCCAGAGGAGCACAGAGGCACTTCTCACTATGAAGAAGAGCTGCATGCTACAGGGAAAAAAGTTACACTGTACTGGCAGCTCAGAGCTGCTTGCACAGCTTTGAACCTAGAACGTATCCATTTGAAGAGCTTCATATCATTGCTTAACCCTGTGCCGCAACAGCATTTGTGAAACATAAACAAGTGTTTATATGTGCTAGGTGCCCATGCTTCCAGCTAGCATCACAGCTATTGTATCACAAGCTTCCTCAATATTACATTGGCAACTTTCTCATTTTCATGCACATCTTGTTTCTGCCAGCGTACACTCCAAAATATCTCTTAAAATGTATACATGTTCAGGCTGTGATCTGAACAGTCACTTTGGGGATGCAAGTCAGTTGCTTTCATTTGCCTCCCACAGAATGGGCTGCCTGAGGTAGCTATAGAAGACAGTCCTGTCACTTCCGTGTTGTCATTCTTGCTGATATTCTACCATTTGATGTGCTACATGCACTCGCCTCCAGGAGAGTTCATGCAGTCTAATTCTTCATGAATGATTATATAAATCTACATCTTTCATCCAGGTAACAGTGCTGTTCACTTCCCAAGTTGGAAAGGCATCTGTGACATGTAACGCTTTCATGATGCTTTCTTTCTTTTTGTACTCCAATTCTAGACGATTTACCTAAGATATACCAATAGTTTGTGACATTCATATTCACTTTATTTTTGCTTGCTTACTTAAAGCTCAATTTTATTGTATGTGCTGGACTTCAACCTCACCCAAGGCAGCAAATAGTAACAGTTTCTTCCGGAATTAGGATATGGTGAGAGTAATGCCTACAAAACTTGCTAGTGTAGCACAGCCAGCAGGCCTTCATTGTGAGGGATGCAATGTATCTCTTTCTATACCCTCACTTAGTCCCCTCTTCATTACCTGCCACAGAAGTACCACTGATCTGTGAGCGTGGTGTACAGACTCTGCGTATCGGAGAGCTGGGCCACTGCTGAGATTGGACAATGTGAGAGGCTGGGTATTTATTTCCATTGTGAGTGAATCCTCAGGGTAAGATCCTGGGTGCTAGCATTACAATGTTCTGAACACTAATTACCAGAAAGCTATTTGCTGAATCTTTGCACTTTTAAGATAACACTGCAGCAATCAAGCTGAAGTAGGATAATTAAACAGACGGCTCTCTCCTCTCCCCTCTCCCCCCAGTAACTCTGCAGCACTGCCTATCATTTCTCAGCACAGAATTGCTAAGTTGCGGGTGGCTGAAATGAAAGCTCAATTTGCTCTGTGCGTTTGACAGCAGGTATGGCTTCAGTGTGAGTTCCTCACAAGGAATAGCCACAGGGAGCCCAGGCTGCTCGAGCGGATAGTTCGGCACTGGGCTGTTGCCATCCAGAAGTAGGTGAAAATGCTGTGGGGAAAGGAAAGGAAGAAAGAAAGGAAAGATTTATCCCACTTCCCAAAGTGAGAACAGTCATTGCCTCTGCTCTGAAACAAAAGGACTGTGAATCCAGTGTTGGCAGCAATGCTAAATATCTTGAAGGATCTACACATTTATGGTGCGAGAACTGGATTGCTGTGTGTCAGAACTTCTGTAGCTTTCTAATATAATGCCCAAAGCAGTAAGTAATGCAGTGATAGCATGCTACTGACAGCTCCTCGTTAAGCTGCATCAAGCTTTAGCCATCAGTTTCTCACACAGTCCTCTCTTTGCCTCTACAGCTTTTATTAAAACAGCTTCTGAGACCCTTTGTACAAGTGGAATTGCCCTTTCACTTCTTGACACCAAAAGCAAAAGTTCTTCCCCAGGTCTGAATTTGCCAGCAACTGATAGCTTTCTAGCACTGGAGAGTATATATTGCAGTGAATATCAGTTTAATCTATGTATTACCAAGGAAGGGGGAGAAAAGATCTTGCTTTTTAAGATTAGTAAGGATCAAACAAAGCCTGTGATGTCTGCACATGATTTGTTCAGAGTTCTGTATGGAAACGTTCTTAGTTTTATGTGCAGTTTCACCTTCTGTAAAGAGGTATGTTTTCACTTTCCTGACTTCACTGTCATTAAATGCCTTCCACTCAGTAGTCCACATTTTTATTTTCTTAACTTTAGGCCATAATTTCTTGTACATGCAAGGTCTCTGGGAGAACAAAACAAAACCAAAACAAAGCCCATATTCCATTCTCATATTATTCTGTTTCTCACTCACAGGAAATCAAGAGAAAATTACTAACAGCTCCCTTCTCATATTTCCTACAGGCTGCTTACTAAACTTTTTCATCAATGAGATTTTTCTAAACTTTTATGTGGTGACTACTGATGCTTATCTCTTCCATTTACTGGTTGTTTTCATAGCATAGACACTTCTTGGGGAAAACAAACAAACAAACAAACAAACAAAAAACGACACTGCCATAAAATGAGAAGACTTCTTTCTCAGACTTCTGAACTGTACATCAGGCACTCTGCATAGCTACCATACAGAGCTACAAGTAATTTTTATATTTCTTTTCACACTGAATTTCTGTTGAGTGGGAAACAAAATACATGCTTCTAGAGATGCACAAAACAAAATAGCAGACTGCTCATGCATAGAGAGCAAATTACTTTTGGATAGAAGAAGAATGTTACAGTCCAGAATTGATGTGGTTTTCATGTTATCTTAAAGAATAATGTCAAATCTTTCCTCTCTACATTTTTTAAAATGGAAATGAGAAATAACTTTGCACCACTGAGTTACTCCTGGATTCGGGAACATTTCCACACTCTGTGTCTCTCAGCAGAGCTGCTGGCTTACCTCTGTGAAGGTAATTTCCCTGTGACAGCTGTGAGATAGCATCTATAGATTGTTCTGAAAAATGTAACTTTCCATTAGGAGCTGAGGTGACGACTCTGTAGCAATCAGAACTCTTTGATAAACGTTTAGTTCTGTTTTCTTCACGCAGGCGAGACTGCCACAGTGCTGGGAACATCTGCTGGGCTGGAGGTAGCTATATTTCTTGTAGCTACTGGAAATCTATATACTGACAGTTGCTAACAGGTGTAACAACAATCAGAACAGTAACACACTCTTTAAAGTATTCCATTATGGATATCCTGTCTCACAGTGAAGATCTCATCTCCTTACCACCTTACTGCACAGGCAGGGCTGGGGAGGTCTGGTGAAGGACTAAGGGATGTGCTGCAGTTGCACTAAAAGAAGTACCACAGCTAATTCTTCTGTATATCAGAGCAACTCCTCCTTGTTGTGACACTCTGTGATCTAATGGTGGTAGTATGCTGAAATTTTGGTTTACTTTCTTGTGAAATGAAAGTTTCCCCTTGGCAAGCAGCTCAGCTTGAGAGAGGGAAATTCTGGACCAGATATTAGCAACAAGTTGAAATCCACACGGCACTACTAAGACAATGCACAGTCAATGGAAGAATAAACTCCTATTTACTTCTAATGAAATCCTCATTTGATGTGAATGGATGTGTTTTTGTCATAACCAGCCTAACTCTGCTTTTGTAATAAAGGAGGCATCGCATTTCACTGAGCCAGCTGTCATTTTGATATTTCCTTTCTAATCTTTAGGTATACCACGACAGCAAGACTCTCTTTAAAAAGAGGGATTGAAAACGCTGTAATTTCTATTATTCCTCTGCTGCTGCTTTTTGCAGAGCAGCTGATTTTCATTCCAGGGATGGTGTACAGAACAGCCCACTAGATGACACAAGAGGCAGCTATCTGAAAAGGACTGGGAAAGGATTTGGGCTTTCTGTTCTAATAATTGCAAGTGCCAGTAACAGGACAAGAGGAGAGACTCAAACATAAATAAATTAATTAGCAAGGACATTATTTATATACTGGGAATTCCTAGTGTACGTGGTGTCTGCACTAATAACCCATGGACAAATCACCTCCCCTTGCTGTAACACCTCAGGGAGAGGGCCAGGAGTGAAAGACAACCACAAGCTCCCATCTAAAGGCAAAAGTATAAGCAGCAGCTTGAAAATCTGCAGAGAAAGACCTGCATGTTCATAAAGAGCAGAGCAATCCACATGGACACCTGCCCCTCACAACATCCCCTCTTGCTCCTGGCTACAATTGCTCCAGAGTGATAATATCATCAGGGCTGCGGTACCTTTGTATTTGGGCACTACAAACTTACTTTTTCCCAGTGCAAAGAAACACAGGAGAATGTGGTGTTTCTTTGGAAAAAAAGACTGAATTTCTGGAGGTCGAGGAAAACTAAGATTCTCTTCCTTGCTTCTGTAACCTTTGTGACCACAATCTGGCTGTCATGCACCATGTGAAAACGAATGAAGATAAACCTATGATAAGGACCTTTTCCCCTTTACAATCTAACATATTTGGACTAGATTCTTAACTGTTAAGTGTGAAACACCAAAATTGTCAGGGGAACCTAAATTCCCATTCCCAGTTCATAAGGACCAATCCTTTTTATTAGGAAGCTCAGCTGGATACTTTTTAAACAAAGAATGAGGAAGATACAGAAGCTTTTCAGTGTCTTTGCTTGACATTCAGTTTTTACAATGTGTATCGTAAGATACTGACCTTTAGCCTTTTGTTAAGAAAAATGAAAAAATGGGGTACCCGTTAAACAGTTGACTTTTATGACATTCTTTACCTATGAGTACTGTGTTCCTCCTATACTGCTGAGTCATTCCAGAGTTCAGTAGTATTCAGAATAGCATATAAGCTTTTCTTGGGAGGTCAGATTCATCTGATATTTTGCAAAGAAATCCATTTTCTTCTTTATGCACTTTGTTTTCTCTGATTGACAAATGAACACGTAGAAGCACACTGGAAATTTTTCATGTGTGGCTGCAGTAGTTAAAGCTGGGGATGGTATGAAACTATGAAATTAAGACAGAAAGAGGTTTATGGTGTTAAAATCTACAGTAGTTTAAAGTACCTGAAGGATTAAAAAAAGAAAAAAACCCCACAACTTCCCACAACACATTTTAAAGACAAACATAACCATGGAATTTATGATACACGATAATTACTTCTCTGTTTGAGATGTTCAGTTTTTCTTCCCATTGTAATTTCACATACTCACATAATGAGTATCCTCTGCACTGAAACAGGAGTAATGACTCTGTGGCAGGAGAATGGTTACTTGATTATTTTACAGTAACATTTGTGACACTTCTATGTGCATGACTCAACTATAGGCGTGCAGAGGAGTAAAACTGAAAGGCCAAAATATTAAGTTCAAGAAAAAAAAATAGAGAAAAAGGGGAAAAAAAGGAAAGAAGGAAGGAAGGAAGGAAGGAAGGAAGGAAGGAAGGAAGGAAGGAAGGAAGGAAGGNAAGGAAGGAAGGAAGGAAGGAAGGAAGGAAGGAAGGAAGGAAGGAAGGAAGGAAGGAAGGAAGGAAAAGGGGCTGAGATTAACTCTCTTGAAAAACAGAAAGAAAAATAGAGAGGATCCCTAAACAACATTATTGGTAGGTCAGAAAATAGTACTGCAATCACTTTTCCAAGGGTAAATACACAGCTCCAGTCAGTGAAGTCATAGCCTTGAACAATAACAACCAATGATCCCAGCCAAACCTGAGAAATAATTTCCTGCATATTTGGAAAAGGAAATAAAAATCCTCCGAATCATAACAGCCAATAATGTCTGTAACACACTCTCATATGTTGGAGAATCTGAAGAACATTTAAATACAATGTTATCATCCCATCACCTGGAAAATAGAATTTCTATAACTCATTAGAATATTATGAACTTCAGCGCACTGAAAATTAGTTTGAATTTAAGCTACAAATCAGCTCAGTTATGAACTAATTCACAATGCAAAGATAAAACCTAAAGAGGAAAAACAAATTGTACAGAATCCTCCAAGAATTAATATGGGATTTCTACGAGTTCAAACTCCAATACCACCACCATCAACAGAGTCTTCAATTAACCTCTGACATTCCACCTGAATATTCTAAACATTGAGAAGCATGCAAATACAGACTTTAATTAAACACCAATTTCACTCAGTGAAGAGTTTGTGCGAATAATGTGAAAAATTATGTAACCAACTCAGTACTTCTATAAACACCAAGAGATGAGGTGGAGGAGACTGACAAAATCGAGGATCAGCATCCTGATTCCTTTCTCAGGTAGAGATTAAGAACTTGTTTACACAGGGGACTGAGGACTTCGTTCACATCCACTCGGAGCTTGGTTTGTGCATGTTCAGATGACCTGCATTCACACAGCAAAAATCTTCTCATGCATTAACTGCTGAGACACAATATATTCTGTGCTCCTTTTGAAACAGTAGTGGATTCAGAGTGCATTAAGCGAAAGCGTGCTAATACCCACCGGGTGCAGCTGGGCTGTGCTGCCTGGAGAGCTGCCAAGCACTCCTGCAGGGCACAGCCCTGTGTGCCCGTCCTGCCCCTGCCTCTCCCCATCAGATGCTGCTGCCCGATTGAATGCTGGGGTGAGACCTTGGCTGGTAGCAAATGCAAACTGGAGGTCGGATTGGCACTGCCTTAATTAATAGAACCGTGCTCTGGCACAAGACCATCGTCTGCCTCGGGTGGGTGATCCTCTGGAAGTGGAAGGGTGAAGGTTCATGCTGCTTTGTGATGAATATGGCAACAAGGGCAGCTTTTCAGAGGTCCCATTTGCAAGTGAGTCAAAGTGGGGGTTTCCTGCCATCCTGCAGCAGGGGGTCAGCATGAGCTTTTTTACACCCTTGGAGTAAAACCTTCATCTCGTTAGCATCAGCGGTGTGATCTGGGTTTTTGACTTATTTTTTTCTTGATTTTTATTCTGACTTTTAACTTTCAAATTTCTCCTTTTAGATATGCCCGGTAATTAATGTTTTGATATACCACCAGGACCTGTTTTTTCCATCTATCTGCTGGAGACTTGGAGCCATTTGAATTTTAACCTTTCCTCTTGTGCTGAATGCAGTGACTGTGGCAGAGAAAAAGCTATTCAGGCTCACTGCTGGTTTTGTACATTTAAAATTCCTTGCTCCCAATCTGACTATCAAACAGGCATTTGTATATATTTGCACAAACTGCTGCTTCTCCTCCACGCTGATAACTCTTTCCCCTAAATGTTCAGAAGGACAGCTATCTTCCCAGGTACACCACCAAAAAGAAACAACGGGCGAAACTGTGGTTTGCTGCTGCTAAGCTATCCATTCCTACCTGTTCCCTCTTTCCCTCCTGCTCAATAACACCTTTTTTTTTTTCCTTCTACTCTTCTTTTTGGGCTTCTCCTGTCAGGAAGGATCCTCTTCCCACTGTACTCTCAAAATGGTGACTGACAGCTCCTTCCTTCTGATGTAAAAAATACAAAACAAAATGATTAACACTGTCCTCCCACTCCCCAGATGAAAAAAGCACCATTAATAGAAGAGCACGTACTGTGCACAGTGAAAACTAAGAATAGTGTTAATTACTATATCCTAATTAATGGGGTACAGCAATGCTTTCATTTTAATCAATGAGTTTTGAAGTTCCAGCTTTCATGATACGTAATGAAGCACATTTCGAAGTACACCATCTTAGAGTGCTATAGCATATTTTATAGGCTTTTCCTTTCTCAATTACAAAGGGCAGAATTTCTGTAGCAGAAACACATTTTTGAGGCTTTTTTTTTTTTTCCCAAGATAAAACTTAGCAGAGCAGCTGTAAATCAGCTCTGCATAAGAAATGCACAGCCATGGTGAGCAACGAGGCAGCAGGCTGAGGAGAGTGTTAACTCTTATTGTTCTGAGCATTTGTTTCAAAACACTGTGTGTACTTTGTGCCTGTCCTCTGGACATATGAAATGGATTTCACCATGCAACAGCTGCTAGGTGGGGAGTAGCAGGAGAATTTATGGCAACACGTAGCTTAAAGGCTGCAAGCATTTCCCTCCGTGTTTCTGTGAATTAATTGCCTCAAACAGTTGCACCTTACTATTTCTTTCCTACAGTAAACTTGGCTGGTTTCCTTCAGAAATGAGGCTTATACAAGAAAGCTCTGTGTATCTGTATGTCTCTGTGTCCTCCAATACCTTTTGAACTAATGGGAGAATTTCAGCCACATTTGACAAAGTACATCGATTTTCAAGTATATGATGCTTCAAGAAGCTTTGGAAAAATGTGTGACTGAGTGGAAAAGAGAAATGTGCTGAAAGAGAGGCAGGGATTGCTCAGCCCACAGCCTGGGGATGCGCTACATGCTTCTGCAAAGCCTTGGTGGCAATACTGTCCTTATTAAGAATGCACAGAGGAAAGGGCTCACTGCAGTTGGGATGCAGATGAATCATGGAATTACTGAGACATAGAATCATTTGATTCAGAATGGACCTTAAAGGCCAACCAGTCCAACTCCTCTGCAATGAGCAGGGACACCTACAGCTCCATCAGGTGCTCAGAGCCCCATCCAGCCTGACCTTGGGTGCCTCCAGGGAAGGGGCAGCCACCACCTCTCTGGGCAACCTGTTCCAGTGCCTCATCATCTGTACCGTAAAAAAATTTCTTCCTTATATCCAGTCTAAATCTCCTCTCTTTTACTTTGAAACCATTTCCCCTTGTCCTATCACCACAGACCCTGCTGAAGTGTCTGTCCCCTTCCTTCTTATAACCCTACTTTAGATACTGACAGTTTGCTATATGGTCTCCCCAGAGCCTTCTCTTCCACAGGCTGAACAGCCCCAACTTTTATATGGCATGTAAGGAACCTAGGGAAGACCCAAGAACATGACTGTGATGTACTGTGTGTGCGAGGAGTGACTGCAGAAGGAGTTATGGGTTTACTGCAAATGGGGCTATTCAGTGAAGGGATGCAGGGCACAGACTTTTAAGTAACCCCAGTTTCATTTCTACTCATTTATACGGAACAACATGTTGAATGCAACATGTGCAATTTCGCACAGTTTATTGAAACAGTAGTTAAGTAGTTACATCTTTTTATATGTATTTTGCAAAAATAAAGATTTGTTTTATTCATCTGAGATACTTTTTTTTTTATGAGCTGCATAATACGAGCTACATACTTCAGATTTTTCATGGCTCAGTAGACTAAGTTTAAAATAAAATGAGATAACAGTGGGAACATAACCACTCTGTGCACACAATGAAAGCAGTGTTTCCTCACTTTAAAAGGCCTTTGTTTGATACCCCTGAGATTTCCACATACCCCTGAAGTTTTCACAAAATAGTCTGATGATTCCTTAAGAAATAATATAGTTGTTCATGGAAGAACAACACAAGAAAATGATACACAAAAAAAAGGAGGCATCAGCCCCTATAATTTTATTTAAATGAATTTGAAACAATAACAATGACCATCACTATTTATTCTCCATACAGGATAAAAACGATATCTCCGGTCTAGTGACCAGAGCAAATGCGACTTCGGAGAGAGAGTTTCTCTCCATTTGTCTGCTCTCTTTTGCATTCTCTTAGCTGTACAAACTGTGGCATGCAATTATAAGAGAAGGACAGGTACTGCCCAGCAGCTGGTAGCCTACTTACAACACATCTGCCCTTGGCTTCCAAAACCTTCTATCATCCTCCAGTAGCTTAGATGATAGTTAAATTGTCCTTTCTCATCATTTTTATTATTTAGGAAAAGGCAAGAGAAAGATAGCAGGTTCTCCCAGGATAAAAATTCTGGCATCTCTATTAATATGATTACAGGGGTGAGAACACTGCTATCTGTTTCACTGAAGCAAATAGGTATGACTTAGTGGCAAGCAGTGCATCTTGTGCTTTTGCTAATAGGGCTGCAGTGATATTGATAAACTTGTCATCATAATAATGTACAAGGCCTCAAGCGTTATATAAGCTGGTCTGCTTCTAAACTCTGAATTGCAGAGCAGAGGCCAGCAGACAGCAAGATGTCAAATACAATTCCCTCCCTACCCAATCCCTAATCTAACACATACTGGCAAAGACAGCAATGCAACACTGGACACTTTTTATTCAAAACACTCTGAATAGGTATCAGACTCTCCAAAGGGGCAGACCTAGGAATGACTATTTGTGAATTTGGTCCCAGAATTGCAGTTGCACAGAGGTAAGGTTCACAGAATATACTCAAAAAAAGCCTTCACAATGCTTATCACCTACGCACACACAAAATAGAACACGGTGGGTAGGAAGGTGGAAGCAAACTCACTGAGATATAGAGCAGCACTGAATATGCAACGGAAGGGGGGCTCGGGCTTCTGTGCAAATAAACAGCTCACGTAGGCAGGTCTGGGAGAAGCTCTTTCAGCTGATATTCATTGTCAACTGTTGATTTCAGAGCATCATTCTGTTTCTCTTCTTTATACCCATCTGCACTGTGATTTTTCTCCCAGTATTCTGTACTTGCATTTGTTTGTTGTTTGAGGCCATTACCTAATCACTAGGAATAATAATAAACACAAGGATTAAAAAAGCAGGACTCTTTCACCTGTCAGTTTGAATTAGGTTAAAAAGAAGCGTTCAAGATAGGCTAAAAGCCATTAGATGAAAGTCAAGCTCTTCCCAAGAGATTGCCCCTACACCCTGGAGAAAGGAAAGCCAACCAGCCTATCCAAATGAAGAATCAGCTCTTATCTAGTAGCTACTATCACAAAATTTCTTTTTTTTCTGCCTGCTTGATAGGAAGATCCCATTGCATTCCACAGGGTCCAGATGTAAGCAAAGTCTTTTTAATCTTTTCTCATAAGTCAGTCTTCTCAGCAATCACTATCACTGCATTTCTTTGAATTCCCTTCCAGCTGGTCTGCAACAGTCTAGTAAGAGGCTGTCCAGTCCCACACATGGTCTTCAAAGGGCCAGCTCCCTTCCACAGCAGAGAGGCCTGGAGGCTTTCAATAAGAAACACTGAGCATCTTGCAGGTTCAGCCATTTTCCATTTCCTATTTCTCAAAAAACAAAACAAACAAAAAAAAAAAAACAAAAAAAAACCCAAGACAATGATTGTTGCTCCTTCCTGAATAAAGGTATGTTGGTTCTGAATTTGCAGATGAATAAAAACCTAAAAACTAAAAAGAAAACAAATTTTTAAAATGACTCTTTTGCTGTGATGCTGCATTGCAGATTTGCATCTAATTTTCTGCCAATATTACCCACTCAGTCTCTTTCAACATTGCTGTTTTCCAAATTTTTCCTCCCACTGAATCTGTATGTTTGATTAATGTTTTCCCAGATGTCTGAACCTGGGGAAAAAAGCACTTTCAGTCTCATTTTGTTAAGTGCTAGGAATCTCTTTGATGATCCATAACTAATTTTACTGTACTTGTCACAAAGCAGATGTGTGGTGATAGTCCCCTAAGCATGCTGTATTCAATCATTACAAATGCCAGAGTTCTCCTCTCTTTTATTTTTCCCCCCATTTTTTTTTCTGTTTATTTCTCATTAATAACTAACCTTTACAGTTTATCATAGAGAACACGTTTGGCACATGTGTTATACAGTGGGTCCTACCATATTTTATCCCTATATTTTGTCTTCCTCCCTTTATGGAACACCAGCTTAGGATGAAGTCAAGTTTCAGGAATGGAACAAGCCTCCATTATGGCTACTACATAATGAAGTATGCAGCAGTCATAGTGCATTTATGCTCCTTTTTCTAATTTACCTGAAAGATTTTTGCATTCAAAGGATGAAGATTCTTTAAACATTAAAAAGAGGAACTATTAAAATGAAAGACTGTGAACAATTCCCTCTTAAAGAAGGTATATTCTGTTATCTCTAACTCAGCATCCATAATTGCAATAGCTTTAAAGCTCACTTTTATTTCAGCCTACTCTGGTGGAAAGGTAGAAATCACCTCTGAATTGTGCCTCTTATTTCAGATAAGCTTCTGCTATAACAAAAACAGAGAGATGACTGATGTTATTGAATCTGACAAGTGGAGGAATTCATGGAACTATCTAAAAAGAAGCAATCCCTTTGTGACTGTACAGAAACTGCTACCATTTAGCATCGCAGCGTAGCTGAGGCTGGAAGGCATCTCTGGAGACTCTCTAGTCCAAACTCTCTGCTCAAAGCATGGTTACCTAGAACAGGTTGCTCAGGGCCATGTCCAGTTGGACTCCAGTGATGGAGGCTTGACATCCTTTCTGGGCTCTGGTGCCGGTATAGTCACTCACACAGTAAAATAAATGCTTTGCATTTTGTTGTTTTTTTCCTATTGTTTCAATAGGATTTACTGTATTTCAGTTTTATTACTTTTAAATATCACACCTCACTACACTGGCAAAATAGAGTGATTTCAGCAGGAAGAATAAATCAGCTACAAATATGCATCTGCTTTTCTGCAGAAGTTGTCAAAGTGTAGTTGTAATACCAAGCTAGATTATTGTGCTACTGGATGCATCTAAGTCATTTTGAAACAAAAGTAGTATCTTATTCATTGTTGTGCATATGACAAATAGATGAGCTGTACAGAGAAGTAAAGGGATTATCTGCCAGTGGATGTTGCATATAGAAGCCACAGAATAATATTCGTTAAAGCAATGTCAGTAGGTATTAAAACAGAAATTACAGTATTGTTCTCATTCCATCTTCTAAAACCATGTGAGAACTCGCTTATTTGTTTTTTTATTGTAAGATTCTATTTTAGTCTATACAAGGTGTTTGCATGTGTGTGTGTAGGAAGATACATGCACGTTATCTCTTTGAAGATGACACCAAGTGAGCCACAGATGAAATTTGTGTTTACATCTCAAAAAATGAACACTGAAGAATACATCAGATTTATGGTGTAAAGTTTGAGCAGAAGTATTGTTCTGACTATGAAACATATTAACTGGATGGCGCTCAGACAATTGCAAAACTAAAATTCCAAGAACTTCAGTGCTGTCGCAGCCACTGCTTCAAGTCCCTTCTTCAGACAGTCCTTACTGTCTAGCCAGCCATCTACGTAACTCTTATTTGAACAGATTTATGTAAGGGAGGGTTCTCCTTCATTTAAGGCTGATGATACACAGAACAGTGACCTATATGACAAAGTGAACTGAACCAAAATTTTTGTTAAGGGTCATTTTTCTGAACTTCCACAAATAGACTGCTTTGGGCAGATCTTTTGCAATAAACACCCACAGATCCTACCGGGTCAGAGCCAGGCTGAGTTGCTTGTCTGTGCAAGGCCTGTATGAGCTAGCACCTTCCTGATCTTCTGGATAATAATAATGCTCACTTTCATCATCTACAAAATCTTCCTTGCCATGGCTTGAAAAGCAATGTCTAAGCTGGGAGAATCATCCCTTGGATGATTTTTTAATCTCACATTTGGGTCATACAACAACACTTTCCTAAGAATACAGCAATTCTTTGTAGGGAGGGAGCCACGGAGTACCAGCTGTATTCCCTCATCTGGATGATGGGGCAGGAGCTGGACTCTGAAACATTCCGCAATGTGTACCTGTTACTTAGTCTAGACATAGCAAATAGCTGGAAATGAGTAATTGGTGTAACGGGTGATTTAATTTTGGCAGATGAAGTTGGTGCTCTGACAGGAACGCAGGTATCATCTTCAGTCTGGATGTTTGTCAGGCGCAGGATGGAGTTTCTCTTCCAAACAAGAAAGACAAGCCCACAAAGAGCCAAGTGGCTAGCACAAATATGCTACTTTGACTTAGCTTTTGTAACACTGTTTACCCCATTTCTGACCTGGTTAAAGCATTTTATCCTTCTGATATAAAATGGGATAACTGCTGATGTCTCAAAAATTATGTTCTGTGATGCAAAAAAAAACCAACCAAACAAAAAAAAAAAAAACAACCCAAACAAAGAGAAATACTCTTGTTCACACCATTTTGCTCTAAGCCTTTTTTTGACACACACACACATACACAAAAAGGTAGGACAAGTTAGAAACAGCAAGAATTTCTTTTTTTAAATAAAAACAAACACACACAACATTAGATTTGACAGTGGGTGGAAAGCGGTGACTTATGCATTGTCACAATGTTGAAGTTCATCAGGCTGGAAGGATGCTGTGCCATGTGCTCCCAAAGAAGTGAGTAGCATGAAGGAGGGATGCGGAGAGAACAAGGTGCTGTTTCTTGGATGAGAGCTTTAGTGAGCTTCCAGAAGAGAGTAAATTCAGATGTTCAGCTGGCAACAGTTGGTGCTGAGGGAAGAGCCCTGGCTCAGTTCCCTGTTGGGCGCAGGGAGCAGTTTCCCTCCATCTGTTAGGAGCCTCTGATTAGTCGGGGTAGGTTAAATCTTTTTTTCCCTCTGCTCTCCCTTCCCAACGGTTGTGAAATCACTTATTTGTGTTGCTGGAAGCAAAAAGAAGAGAAATGAAACCACAAAGCCTGTGCAGGGTTTTGTGTGCACTTGGCAGGCTGCAGAGGCTGGGAGGAGATTATTAGAGTGATTGAAGATTGATGGAAGTGATAAGATAGGTGAAAGGGTACTGAAGGAAGAAAAGAATGATGCATTTACTTGATGGGATATCTTAAATTTCTCTGCCAGGCTGTCTTGTTTGCAATCTATTTAATATTTGCTCTTACCTTATAAAGAATAATGGTGGTTTATCATTCATTTTCTAAAATTGTTTTCAGAAAGGAAAACTTCATATCTACCAGTGTATGAATCAGTACAGGGAAGGAGGGGTTGCTACACATTTTCTGTGTGTCACTAAGACCTGTCTTGAGGCCATGCTGAAGTAAAATCAACTGCATCATGTTACAGTGATATTTTCCACCTATAGGCAAGTTCCTAGCTGACTGCCACAGCGATTAAATTGGGATTTTTGGGTACTGGAAATACAGGCCTATACAAGGTCTTCAAGCAGCAACTCACCGACACTGCTCTCATCAAGCTCTGGTAGGTTTTAGAGCAACAAAACAGACACATGATTACAAAAGTAAAAAAAATTAATGAAAAGAGATCCAGGGAAAAACCATTCAGCAAAACACAAATACATACAGGCACACAGATCAAATCTGAAAGGCAAAAAAACAAAAAAAGATTAATTCTGAAGCCAAGGATGAAACTTTCTTCACTCCTCACCTTCTGTGACCAGTCTCCTTGCATTTGTTACCTCTTCTGCTGTGATACCAATTCATCTCCTGTGAGGGTGTTAAACCACATCACACACCAATGTAACAAGCTTCTCTATTTGTGTAGCAACACCATGTAAATTCTCCAATACCTAGGCTGGCACCAAATGGTAAAAAAGACAGCTCTAAGCATCTCATGTTGCTTCCTAGAGTGTTGCCTCAGCTTTGCCAAAACCTCAGTTTGCATTGCTGAGTCTGTCTGCTTTATCGAGACATCATCACAAGAGAAAATGACGACAGCCACATTTTTCAAGAGTGATAATGAATATTGTGATGTGGATTCTACCTCAACCACTACACCAGCAGCTTTCCCTCTGGGAGTTGTACAGAAGATTAGACTGTGATTATACAAGGCTTGGATAAAGTGGCTACTTTTTCTAAATTCAAATTTGCAAATTTATTACTGGAAGTTGCAAATTTACTTAACCAGAAATCAAAAGGTGCATTTTTTCCTATGTTAGTAAGTGGACAGAGGCACCACTATAAAGCCAAACACTGTTTTCCAAGTTAGACACCCCTCTCCTCCCAGGACTGGGAAAACAAGATGGCCATGAATGTTCCCATGAAGCATTTTCAAACATGCTCTTTTATAACCCAAACTAGCTAATCTACATCTCATTATACATATATCCTACAGTACTTTACTCCATTGATTAGACACCACTACATTTACATTTACATCACTTCCACATTAACAGCAGCAGTAAGTCACAGTGACCTTACAAATATCTTGTCAAATCCTTTTGTGTCAAAACAGCCCAACCTCAGAAACGCACTATCAAAACATCCTCATCACTTGATGTCAAAACAGCTTCATCACAGGGTCTAAGCACATTCAGATTCAAAAAATTAACATATCAGGGCTTTATTGCCTTAATATTCAAGTTACAAACAAAAAACAAATGCCTTCCCTGTGAAAAGAAAATTGTCCCTACTCTTATTTCCCACTGCCAATTAGCAAAGTTCTAATCCACAGGGGTGCCTCAGGAGCAATTTCTTTCAACTGTACTGTTACAGTGACCGACATTTTATTTAGTCACACTTGCAAAAATGGATGGAAGATGCTTCTGAGGACTAAGTTTTAGTGATGGTGAAATCAGTAAAATTCCTGTCTAGTTACACTACTACTCAGCAAAGTGAAGAGCACTACTGAAATAATTTACAAACAAAAAAACCAAACATGATTCTGGACATTTGCCCATTGCTTTTCAGTTATCTCATTGTTTTCAGGCCAAACTTATTTTAGCGCTTGATTTCACTGTGATAAATGACTAGGGAAAGAAGCATACATTAACTTTTTTTTTCTTTTTTTTCTTCCTTTTTTTCAACTTGAAAGAAATTAAAGAAATCCCCAAAGATCAAATCTATCTGGGGAGAATCACCTCTCTCAATCTGCTGGCCATGCTCTTTTTAATGCACCCCAGAATAACACTGGCCTTCATGGCCACAGGGGCAACCTTCTGGCTCATGTTGTCCATTGGGACTCCCAGGTCCTTCTCTGCAGAGCTCCTCTCCAGCAGGTCAGCCCATAACCTGTACTGATGCATGTCATTATTCCTCCCCAGGTGGAGGTCTCTGCACTTGCCCTTGTTGAATCTCCCTATGTTCCTCTCTGCTTGCCTCTCCAGTCTGTCCAGGTCTCTCTGAATGGCAGCACAGCCTTCTGGTGTGTTAGCCACTCCTCCCAGCTTTGTATCATCAGCAAACTTGCTCAGGGTGCACTCTACCCATTTGTCCAGCTCACCGATAGAGATGTTGAACAAGACCGGACCCAGTGCTGACACCTAGGTGTCCCTGCTAGTTACAGGCCTCCAGCCAGACTCAGCACAACTGATCATGACACTCCAAGCTCTGCCAGTCTGCCAATTCTGAGTCTGCTTCACTGTCCATTCATCTATCCCACACTTACAGAATCACAGAATCATAGAATCACCAAGGTTGGAAAAGACCTCTAAGATCATCCAGTCCAACTATGCATCTATCACCAATATTTCCCACTAAACCATGTCCCTCAGTACAACATCTAAACATTTCTTGAATACCTCCAGGGATAGTGACTCCACCACCTCCCTGGGCAGCCCATTCCAGTGCCTGCCCACTCTCTCAGAGAAGAAGTATTTCCTAACGTCCAGCCTGAATCTCCCCTGGTGCAACTAGAGGCCATTCCTTCTAGTCCTATTGATAGTTATACAGGCGAAGAGGCGGACCCCCACCTCACCACAGCCTCCTTTCCAGCAGCTGTGGAGAGCAATAATGTCTCCCCTGAGCTTCCTCTTCTCCAGACTGAACAATCCCACCTCCCTCGGTCTCCCCGCATAAGACTGGTTCTCCAGACCCCTCACCAGCTTCATTGCCCTTCTCTGAAAATGCTCCAGGTCCTCGATGTCTTTCTTGTAGTGAGGGGCCAAAAACTGAACACATTACTCAAGGTGCTGACGCACCAGTGCTGAGTACAGAGGTACAATTACTTCCCTACTCCTGCTGGCTACACTATTTCTGATGCAAGCCACGATGCCCTTGATCAAGGTGAAGTCTTCCTTTCTTCAGATTCTCTCTCCTACCTCCAGGGTCTGAGATTCCTGAGGGCCAGCCTTGGCAGTAAAGACTGAAGTAAAGAAGGCATTCAGTAACTTCACCTTCTCAGTGTCCTCTGTTACCAGTACACCCATCTCATTCAGAAGTGGGCCCACATTTTCCCTAGTCTTCCTTTTATTATTGATAGACTTGAAGAAGCTCTTCTTGTTGTCCTTTACTTCCTTTGACAGATTTAATTACAGGTGGGCCTTAACCTTCCTTGTAGCATCCCTGTATACCCAGACAACATTCTTATATTCCTTCCAAGTTTCAAGTTCTTTTTTCCACATTCTATAAACTTCCTTCTTCCATGTCTTTCCATGAGTTCTTTGTTCATCCACGTGGATCTCCTGCCACCTTTGCCTGATTTATTACTCTTAGGGATGCACTGCTCTTCAGCTTGTAGGAGGTTATGCTAGAATGTTGATCAGCTCTCTTAGCCCCCCTTGCCTGCCATTGCTTTAACCCTCCAAGTTATGGAGGAATACCTCCAAGTAGGTCCATAAAGTAGTCAAAGTCAGCTCTCCTAAGTCCAGTCTTCTGCCACACTTCTTCCATGCAAGATCCCAAACTCCAGCATCTCATGGTCACTGCAGCCAAGGGTGCCCCCAGTCTTCACACTGCCAATCAGTACTTCTTTGTGCATCCAGCAGCACACCTCTCCTCATTGGCTCCTCAAACTAATGCATAATGACACAATTCCACAGCAGTGCTAATTCCATGGTAATGACACTTGACTTCTGCTTTGTGAATTGGGTATTTACAAGGTAGGTTTTCAGGGACTGATCCCATCTCAGGATATCCCTTAAATATGAACATACATAACATCAAAATATAAATGCATTCAGGACAAAAATTTTTAGTGTATTCTTGAGTAAAGTCATGCATAAACCATCATCTGAAATTCCAATAATACAGTAAGCTAGTCTGGAATGTCAGCACTGCAAATTTTCATTTTCACTCACAATTTCAGTCAATAACTTTCATAACAGGTAAAACTTTCAAATATAGAATACATAAATATAAATCAGCCCGTTCCATTCTGTCCATTCTTATTTTTCAGGATATCAGCTAACAGACAAAGCAATTAAATTTATAAGCAAAAAGAAGTTCATCAGCAATCTGCTCATACCTGACCTTGTTGTAAAGACATTGTGTCACACACGTTTGTACTACCACAGGACCTCTTACATTTTACTCTGTTTCCGATATGAGTCATTTCTGTGGCAGAACAGATATCATGAATTCAGATTGATTGTATCAGCAGTGGAACAAATCAGAAACTGCAGCTGCAAATATATAGAAATAGACCTGGTTGGTATATTACCTGGTTGGTTATCCCAAGAAAAAGCAAGCAGGGACATGATACATACCTTGATCTTGTACAAACGCTTTCTTTTTATTTTTTTCAGATTGAATTCCCACTTAAAGTCTCTACTATACTTTTCTCAGAATAGGAGATATTCCCTCTATCCAAAGTGAGAAGACTTTTGCAGAATTCATGAAGGTATAGAAAAACAATTAACTTTCATACAGTTTGGGCCTTTGATTTATACTTAACTACGTTTTAATGGCTTGTTACATTTATTCATGCTGTTTCTTTCATTTTCTAAAAAGTAAAATACTGATTTTCAATCTGTAATCTGGGAACTAATCTCAGTATTTCAGTGATCCGCTTCATAGAAGTGAAGACTCTTAACATTAGTTCTTTTCAATGTCATCTGCTTCACTGAAAACGAGATGCACAAAACCAATTTAAAGTCAAGATTTGTCTGGAAGAAACTTCTTCTGCTTGAGAGCTGGAGAGGAAATAGAAGCTGTCTTCATGGGTTGATGTGACCTAAGTGTCAACGGTTTACGGGCGTTCAGCCCAGTTCCGTGACGAATGGGACGGGGGACCCACGGGCCCACACCCCGGGAAAAGGGAAAAGGGGAAAAGGGTAAGGAGATGGCCCTGAGAGCAAAGGACAGCGGCAACAATCTGAGGAGAAACAAACTAATTTACTAAATAAGATACTGGAATGCAAAACAACACACTATAATACAATATAATTACAATTTAAGCTGATAGATCCAATACAGAGAGAGAGAATGTCCCAAAATCAAGGTAGGCCTTACTCTACTATCGACGATAAGACAGCTGGAGAGAGAGGTGCCACCAGGACGAGAGACGGGCGGAAAAAGGGATGAGGTCTCATGATCTGCAAGTTTTTATCTTTTCCCTCTGGCTGGAAATGGTAACAGAGGAGCAAAGTACCCTGGGGACTGTAGTAGTCCTTCTCTTCTGAGAACCAGGTACATACACTGCATGATGTTATGATGTGGAATACCAATAACCAAAAATAATAAAACCATGACACTAGGTCAATTAGATAAAGTGACACACATATGCAAAACAAGAAAATATGGAGAAAGAAGAACACCAAGAGGCTCTACTACTGCAAGAGAGAACAGAAGAAGAAGTGAAATGGTAAGGTGAAGAGTCAGAAGAAAAATATTCATGAAGGAATAGAAAGACCTAATGAAATGGAAACTGGGGTCCATTTGCTCCTACACAGCTTTGCTTCAACTTCATATCTGTTACCCACAGTAACAGGGACAGAGCAGGTAGACTTCAACAGTCTTGACATGGAGGGTAGGAGTAGGGGCTGCTGCTGTTGCAGGGCTGCATTTGTCGTGAGATTCTCCATCAAGGTAAAGAAAACTGTTGGTGTTGGTAAAATCATACATAGCCGCCAATGCTGTGAGACATCCCAGAGGAGTGCTGTGAGAAAGGTTGCCCCAACTGGACAAAAAGTTATTTATTGAGATACCCAGGGAAGCCTGGAAATACTAGGGATGGTAGAGGAGGAAACATGCTTAAATTTTACTTGATCATATAAAATTTCAGACAATTTTCAGTAGATATACCAGTATCCCCACCTCAGGGCTGCTACCTTACACTGAAGATTTCAGCATGGTAAGAATCATCCTATAATAACTCTGAAACGGCTGTAGCAACTCCTGTTTCACAGTGATGTACCAGAGTGGAGAAAGCCCTTGAGATAAGAGAAATTCATGGCAGGAAGGAGGCTGAGAAAATGAAGAGGTATTTCCTGTATTCCTATAATTTGTGGTACAAATTACTTCCACCAAAATGTATTCCATGTAGTTGAGGGACTCTATACACAGGGCACCTGCATGTTGCCCAGTGCATATATCAATAGTGACACAAACCACCTTAAAACTCATTTTCCAGCTAGAGGTCAGCTGCCTCAAAGGAGCCTGATAATCACAGTGGCTGAGGAAGTAGGAAATGACTCTCAAAACAAACGAGCTTTCAAGATCCAGTTTAGATATATCATTGTAAATTACAATGGCTTCTTGATTTGATCATTAAACTGATAACATAACTGAGAAACTTAGCACCATCACTCTGACAGTTACGCTGGTGTGCCAAGTATGGAAAGCAGCAGCGAAATACTACTTGGTGATATACTATTGTAGCAAAGACTTCTCTGCAGCAGCAGCAAATTCCAGTGCAGTACAACAGTAGTAAAACTGTAGTAAAGTGGAGTAAAATAGTGAAATTCTCTTATTTAAAGTTGAGGGGAGTGTCACACTTTACATAGTCTTGTTATGAAAAGAGCTGTTTGCTACACCCACTAGTGAAACTCAGTACAAAGCAGTAAAACATTGCATTATTTGTGACAGACTCAGATAGAGAGGACCGGACTACTGTGTGTCGCTCTCTAAGAGCCAGCCACACTGACACCTCTTTACAGAGCCCAGAAGGCTGTCCCAGAGTACTGGCAATGGCGACAGGGTGCAGGAGTAAACTGTTTGGACTGAAATAGCATGGGAAAACAAACCAACCAACCACACAAAATCTGAAATACAGAACACGTTTCAGTAACATTTGGCCATCATCTTAGCTTTTGCAGGCAATTCCTCTTCTAGTTCAACATTTCAGCTGAACCTGCTTAAGTCTTCAGAGGCTGCACTGACAAGCAGAAAGTCTAATTACCATGTTTAGTTTGCTCTTTTTAGCATGCTCTGCAGGCCTTGTCATCATTTCACTGTGAAAAGAAGGTGATCCTTTTTTCCTTTTACCAAGTTTTTCACTACCACTCTTGTTAAAGTAATGCGACACCAGAGATTCCTTTGATTGTTTGGCTATGTTAAAATTTCCATTAATGCCATTCTCCTTTGAAACTTCTTCCTGTGGGTTTAGTTTTTTACATCTGGTGGAGAACTTTATTTTCTTTTTCATTTGTTTACTATCACACACAGGAAAAGCATACATAAATCAAATGCTTTGTCCCCCAGGCTTCACTTGTCTTGTCTTTCTTTATGCTGTATCTAAAATTTCTATAAAACCTGTTAATAATCCTATAAAGACATGAAAGGGGAATGTGGTACAATGACAAATCGCTGATGAATGGATATAAAGATATTTTTGAAAAGGGAGGAATTCTCATTGTAGTTAATTTCTCCTTTATTTCTTCTGCTAACTTGAAGATGTTTCAATAGTTTTTATTTACATAATCATATACTTCTGAAATAAAATCTCCTGCATCGCAGTAAGGATGGATAAAATTAGCTAGAAATATAAAAGCACTAGATGTATCTACCGTTTTCATAATAATGTCTTGTCATTGCAAAAGAGGTATCTTGACAAGCACTGGCACTAGCATTAGCAGCAGACAAAGATCATCATTAAACAAAGGCCTTGCTACAAAAAATGGAGAAAAGACTCCCAATTGTAGATTATTTCAGGTCGCACATGAGTGGGGTACTGAATTGCTGTACGCAAAATATTTGAATATTCATGGAAAAAGGTATAGTGAATAATATTATGGAAAGAGGGAAGATAAAAATACTGAACTTTTAAGGATATGAAGTGAGGAAGATGGAACATAAGAAGTGCTGAAATAAAGTTGCATTTTCTTCTGTGAAATCAAAAGACCAATGGCCTAATCACACTGACAGCCATCAGATAGTCTATGGCAATATGGAATAACATGAGATGGGAAATGAATTTTTTTACAACAGCAAAATGTCTTATAATTATACGGATCATTTCAATCCAACCAACTTACTCCTAGATCTGTTTTCTCTAATATCTTCACATTTTTTTCTTTTTCATGTTTGTGCATGATTTTTCCCCATCCCAAGCATTTTTGCCTGAAATGCAATGCAGCTTTTCTTTTCCCTTTTCTTTCTCCAGTGATTGCATGTTTCCTGACTGTACAATCCCAGACCAAATCAGCTTTCACGCAGCACTGTGATGATGATAACATATGACCTAAAAATCACAGAGCAGATATGACAATAGTGACATTGTTGTCACTTGGGATAACAGTAATAAACCTTGCAGAATCACTGCAGATATAATAGTCTGTTTTCTGTGACATTAAACAAGCACACAGAGCTGATCACCTCATTTCTCTTTGTCGCTGTGGTATAAGATTAAGGACTCATGCAAAGGCATTAAAGCCTCTACTGGAAGTTATGGGAATAATGGCTTCTCAACTCAACCGTATCTTTGATCAAGACATTTATGTTTGAGTCACTGTAAATGCTTAACACAGGCCTCCACATCTACTGCTTCACTCCTAAGTCTGTACACTCTGAGAAAAGTACTAGGATATTGAACCAAAAACGTTGTAGTGCCTGATGATATATTACAAGGCATACATAAACAGATGAAATGCAATGAGAAGCTTCTAATGGCAACTGAAGCCCTGAGGAATCAGCATCCATGGCCAAGCATTCTTGCAGATTTTCGCTCAAATGTTTGCAAAGAGTTTTCCCTGCTTCATGTATGCTCCTTTAGCACTGTTATTTCTGGATTTGCTGATTCGGTATTTGTGCTTGGAGTGCTTGATTGGTCATCCAGTTGTCACCAACTGTAGAAATAAGAAGTGTCAAATACTCAGAAAGACTCGTATGCATGTGTAGATATTTTTAATGTCTGAAACCCTTTTTGAAAGCATTCAGCTTCAAAGATTCACTTACTATTCAGTGGCTGCACTCATATGAATACAGTTTTAAGCAAAGGAGTTCATTCCTTATTTTGATGTAGGATCAGTCTTGCTTTTTTATCTAAGCCTTATCCCTTGTCGTGTAGTAAAGCTGACAGGATGACAAAGAAGACTTCAGGGCTAACAAACTTTGTCTGTTCCCCATTCTGACTTCTCAAAAACAGCAAATGTCACTGACATGTATTTAAAACAGGAACAGATCAAACACATATAGGATATTTGGAATAATAAGCCGTAAGGAAAAAAAAAAAGGTAAGTAGTACTTACAGCATTGCTAAAGAACAGGGATTCAGTTGGGGTGACCCTTTGTTCTTTGCAAGTACAGTAACCCTGAATTCTATGAGAGCTGGCCTCAGAGAGGAGCAAGGAAGTGTCTGTGAACCACTTCAGACTTCCAGAAATGGAGAAATAAATGTTAAAGAGACTGACACATAAAAACAATAGAGAAAATGCTTCATAGATCTCGCCATCTTCTCCCTTTCCCCTCTTTCTCAGCTTGGACTCAGCAGCAGCAGAAGTTGCACAAAGTGTTCGTTCGTCACGGCTGCTGTGGCTGCAGTCTTGGCTTTGGCTGCAGTGATCCCACAAGTTCAAGCAGAGAGCAGGGCTGGGGCTCTCTGAAAAGATCCTTCCTTTGGAAAAGAGACACAAAATCAGGAAGTGGTGAGTGCTGACAGACAAAAAGTAGTAAGGTATGTCTCCTTTGTAAGGCTGTGCATGACCCATCTTCTCAGGAGATGAGCACTCACAGTTTTGGAAAGTCTGATGTTGTTTTGCACTCTCCATATAGAAAAATGTAGTGAAAATGAAAAGGAATGTGCATCACACAACATGTACATTGTATCTTCTAGATAACTGTAAACTCATTGAAATGCAGAGCATGCATCAAAAGCTTTGATGGTAGGCTTCTCTCATATTCAACAATGAAAATGGGGGAAAAAAGCCTGAAAATGTGACTGCTGAACTGCAAGGAGAAATTTCCCTCCCAGTACAAAGTGCAGTGATGATGACGTACATGAAAGGAATGAAATCACTATTTCATCCCATCAATGGAGACCAGTGGTTGCCTTTCTGAAAATTTACCTTACTGTGTACTGGGATGTTTCTATCTGTGCAGGCAGAGTACAAAGGCAGGTGGTTTAAATGGAAGGAAAACATAACATCATCTATAATGTCACCCGTGATCTTAAGAGTTGCCTTCAAACAGGAGAGTTGATATAAAGGGGCTAATGGATCCATTCTACTGCCCATAAAGGGAGTGGAGGACATTACAGCTGCTAGGCTCTCTGTGTTTGTCTGGCAGACTGATTTTCAAGGCCCAATGTTTCTACAATCTCTATCATTTGAAAGTAGACTATAAATACCAGCTTTTCTGAAGTTAACAGAAGTTTTACTATTGACTTTGATGGCACCAAGATTTCATAAATATGGTTGTTGTTTTTTCAGTTGACTGAAGTGTTATTTTTGCTTCAAAATGGCACCTTAAGGTGCCTGCAGCCCATAAGATCATATACAGTGTATTGTTTTTAATTGCTAGTCAGACACTGCCAGCACCACATCATATCAATGATCACAGAAATAAGTTCTGGTACACCTAGTTATTTTGCACAGAACATAAATGCATTCAATATGGCAGGATCTTATAGGAGAGGGAATTTGTTTCATTGGGCAAACTGCTACGGTTGGAAAAAGTGATTGTGTTTTGAACCATAAAAGCCCTTCTTCTGCTCTGATGAAATCAGATATTTGTCATATTGATAGATCAACATCACAGCTGTGTGCAAGACCATAGCACATGGGAATGCATTCAGGAAGGAGATGTTACCATCAAACAGTAGAATAAACGAATCACTGTAATTCTGTTGGAAGAGTAACCAGTGTAAAATAAGCTTGTTTAATAGCTTTACAATTGAAGAAGCTTCAGACCTAAGTCTGTGAGCAGAAAATTGGAGACCATCTTAAACAGAGGCTATATATAAGAAAGATTAACCATTAAATTATTGGCTGCTGAGAGGTGCAGTCTGTAGATCACAGAATTTAAGTTATTGGAACTTTCTTTTACAAACAGGCAGAGGATGAGACAGAGGTGAGTTGGCTGCTACTGGCCCTAGTTAGCTCCAGTCCCCCAAGAAAATTGCCCAGAGTCCTAAGGACTGAGAGGCGCTTGACAGCAGCAATCAATATGATGCAGTGCTTCTTTGATTGCTAGACAAAAGTTCAATGATTAAACTTCAGAATCTCAGAAGCAAATGTTTTAGAAATTTTGATCTTGTGAAAAAGGATTAACTAGAAAAAGCTGCATTAAATTTAAACAACGCAAGGACTGGGAAGTAGGCTGGAATGTATCTAAGTAAATTTTATTAAAACTGCACTTACTAGCAACTCATTTATTTGTAAGGGCTTTTGTGTGGGGGATAATGTTTTAAGAGTCACAATTTAATTACTAAGCTACAATTTATGCTAAGCATTCTTTATGCTGTTCTCTATTACTCATAATGCATGTAGAATTTGAATTCATTTGACATCAACATCAATTCCTGAAAATGCTCATATTCCCAATTGCTTTCAAATTGGAAGTGGAGAATTTATTACATTACTTATGCTACGCTTTAATATTGTATTTGTACATCTGTATCTACCATCTTTTCTTCCTTGTACTTCAGTGGGGTCTCAATTATTTTAAAGTACTTTCCTAACTTTTACTAAATCAAGGAGAATTATCTACAGCCTCTAAACCCAGAACAAAGCAATTTAACCTGGTCGTTTCATCACCCATACCGCACATTTCAGATCTACTTATTTCACATTTGTTTGCCCTGAAACTCTCTCAGAAGGAGAATGGCAATTTCAAGAAAGCAATAAAATAATAATCATATCAAGAGTAAAAATTAAAATTTCAGTCTGTGCATGGCATAGAAGCATTGTAATGCTCAATAGTGTCATTTGATTATATTGTAAAGTAATTATACTTAGATTTTTTCCTCTTTCTTACCTTCCTAATACGCTGCTGATATCACCTTGTGACAAGAATATATAATTATATATACACACAATGACAGAAATGATAACATTTGTAACTGATACAATGCCAATACACAATCAAACATGATTTCCTGCAAGCTCAGGCTGAAAATGCCATTTGGATCTATGTGAATAACTCCACTGGAATCCATGGGTACATTTTAGCCCCACTATCAGTAGATGTTCTGTTTCCACTATCAGATCCTAGTAACAATTCTTTCTAGCACTTTTAGGGTTCATTTAAGATTTTCTTATTTCATATTCCTTAATTTCAGTGCTTTTGTCTGTGCTTTTGATTTTGTCACTTAATATCAAAATTTCAACTAATTTTTGGGGTGCTTAACAGACTTTGGGATGAGGATTGGGGATTTTCAGATTAATTGGTTTAACAGTTTTTAGGGACAGGATAAGAGCTTCCTTCTGCTGGACTGAGATTTTCTAACTTTCATTTATTCTACAGAAGAAGTTTGGCAAAGTGGCAGTGTTAGCAGATGGTATGAAGTGGGACAAGAGACAGCCACTGTCATGTCATGAATCTTTCTATGTTGTTTCCATGAAAAAAGAAGCATAGGCAGCCAAGCTGCAACATACAGAAATCTCAGTTTGTATATATTCTATGAGCAGTTGTGAAGAAGAAGAAAAAAGCAAAGGTGAGCAAGGAAAAGAAGACAGTAAAACAGACTGGAAGCACAGGAAGCCGTTAGAGGCTACAGCAGCTGTTGGATAACAGTAAAAGACAGTGGAGGAGGCTAGTAGTACTACGGTACTCCAGCACAAAAAAGAACCACATATTGATGATTCTTCCAGTAATTTTCCTTAAAACCTTCTTTAAAGGTAATTAGAATAAGGAAACCAGAGAAGTTATGAAAAGATCAACTGAGTTAACTCCTCTAATGGAGACATTAATGAGATCTTGTTTTATGGCCAGAATCACTTTTTTTCTGGCTCACAAAGTAATGAAGCTTTCTGCATGGCAAAAATAATGGCCCTAAAAACACAGCATGACACCTTATAAAAAGCAATCCAGCTTGCTTGGGTAGGAAGGAGATCACGTCTGCTGTGCTTGAGTATCTGATGACCATCCTCACTCAGCACATGGGGAATCTTCATGCCTACCAATATGTCTCCCTGAAGCATGAGCCCATCTTTGCTCTAGACACAGAGGGACTGGGAGCTCCTGAAAGGGATCTTGGGGTCAGCGCAAACGTCTCTTTTTCTGGGCTCTGTACTTCTGTCCACTGAACTCTCATCAGGAATCCACACATCTTGACTGCAGTAAACACTGTCGGGAAGGAGATATGACAACCTGCTTCAAAAACCTTGGAAATAGACACTGAAAGATTTTCTCAGCTGCTACAATAACTATAAACACTCAGACCTGTGGAAACAAAAATCAGTATGCAGGGACCAGCCTTGTCAGCTTGACAGTAGTGAAGAACTAACTGCCTGGGGGAATGGAACAGCTCCTCTCAACAGCTTCTCTCTAAGCTGTTTGCAGAACAGGAAACCAAGCATTTGAAAGAGGCAGACAACACTGCACTTCTTTCTCTACTTCATTCCCTATAATACCCCAGAAGACATCCCATGATGTTCTTAGATGCACAAACACCAATCCCCCTAAGAAACCTTACTGAAGACACAGGTACAGCCATATGAGATTGATTGGCAAAGATGCTTATTATTAGAGACAAGGTTATTCCATAACGCCCATCCTTGAAGTCAAAACTGGTGGCATACTGGCAAGATACCTAGTGTGCGTTCATTATTGTACAAGCCTGAACTGCACAATTCCATCTTGGTATTTTCCGTCAGTTTTGATGTGATGTTTTGTTACATAATCTGCTAAAATCACACTAAAACTAGATATCCAACTAAATCAATTAAAACATTCTCTTTTGATCTACAGGTTTTCCATTGTTAATTTCTGCTGTTTCATTTCTCTATTATGCTGATTTTCCCAAAAGATAATTCTTTGTAAATTCCATTAAAACAGTGTTCAACAAGATTATTGAAGGCATCTTACCATTAGCAATATTACAGTTACAGGCTTTACAATTATTCCAATATTATGATTGTGACACAGACTCAGGTAGACCAAAGTCACTGTGAAAGAGCCTAAATGGTTACCAATAATAGTTTAAAATTTGTTTTAATGGAATTATCTGTGATTTTGTTTGTAGAAGATAATATTAAAAGCATACAAGAAAAAGATAAACATTAAAATGAATTAATGTAATGGTATTTATGTGTACAATGTACATCCTTGCAATTGTTTATATTAATACCCAGGAGGTCTGAGTTCCCACAGACTGAAATGGTCTACGATGATTTATGGCAGCTGCTAACATCATAGCACTAAATTCCTATCTGGATTTCAGTTCAAAACTTGACTCAGTCTCATAACTTTGATAACTCATATCCATGGCTTAATTCATTTTCTGATATAATGTTAGTGTCTTGTCATTACTTCTCTGTGGCAAAGCAATCACATGTTCAAAAAGAAACTGAAATGGTGTTATCAACAACCACTATCCTAGATTTTTTTCCAAATTTGTTTAGAAAGTAATTTTGATACCCTGCTTTGGCAGAAGCAATAATGTTTTATTGTATGATTTCATCAACAGATGTTGTCAAAGAACAATATTACACCACGTGGACTCAAACATTTCTCTGGAAAGAAAGACATCTGATTTCAGTGGGACTTGATGTTGCATAAGATGTCATTCAACATGAATAAAGGTGTCAAAATATGGCCTGGCGTCATTATCCACATCTCTTAAACCTCCACAATGAGATACACAGATTAATGGCTAACACCTGGGATGACATTCCTATCTTAACCCATGCAGTCTGTCCAAAAGTTAGTAATAACATGTGCATGGCATGTCACCGGACTCTGAAATACAGTCACAGTAGTTTGAATTTTCAGAACAAATATCTGCCTTTGCTCTATTTTATTCCCCTTGTGGTTTAAAGCCAGTTCTTTAAAATATTGTTTAATATGTTTTTAGAGATATAATAAAAATATATTGACTGAGAGGACAAATGTCAATTCTTTCCTTAGCATGTTCTCTCTGTTAAAAGTTTGTATAAGAATGCTTTTTCTTTTCAATCTCACATTTAAAAACGTAATCTCAGTTATGCTGGAAGCCATCAAACAGCTTTCTCTGTTTAATGGGAGTTCCTTCTTTAATTATACCCATCAACAGATTCTATGAAGTATTTTGGGATGCCTTGAATATAAAAACATTACATCGAGCTGGATTCTATGTTTATGCCGTCATGTACCATCTTTCACACCAGATGAAGTAATAATTACAGCAAAGTCTAACTTAAATATATAAAACATGAAATATGAATAATAAAGGATAACTATGTTATATAAATTTGAATCCTATAGACATAGGGCATGAGATAAGAATGTGTTTTACTGATTACATAAAGTTCTCCTGCACTATGCAATTCCACTCATAAAGTATTTCTGAATATTTTAATAGAAAATATATGAAATTAGTCATGATTCCTTTTGTACTTCAAAGGCTGTCATAATAGTCTCTACAGCAAATTTTCCATGTTTACACTATTATTTAATGCAGCACAAGTAAGTATGGAACACAGCATGATCATGTCCCTAATTCAACAGCTTGGGCTTCCCATTGCATAGCTGTACTGATTGTTGAAAAAGCAAGAGGCCACCCAGTGGCAAATTTTGTATAAGTTAATTCTGACTGTCCAAAATTATTTCTGAAGAGAACAGAGACAATGACTTCCACTTAAGAATAAGATTTTTGTTAGCTCAGAAAGCTTAGAAATCCCCAAAAGAAAAAGCACATTTGAAATTATGTCTTTTATTCAATAATATAACCTAAATACAAGGGCTTGTAATTTGAAAAGCTCTCACGTCCAAGGCTACTCCATAAGTAATGCCTCTTATTTTATTATGTCAGCCCATGGCATCAGAGGCAGATGTTGGTGGTATTCAATACAGGTTGAACCTTCATACCAATATTCCATTACATTTTGTTGCTGTGTGACAGATGACAGCAGAGGGGCAGTCTGACACAATATCATCTGATGTGGAAGTGTATATGAAGCAACGGTGTCACTGAATTACTCTATGCAGGAAAAATAGCACTCATTGATATTAATCGATACTTGCCAAGTATTTGTGGAGATCAAACAGTGGATGTGAAGCACAGTGAGACAGTGGGTGCTGTGTTTCAGCAGTGGCAACAGTGACATGAAGGACAAGTCACTTTCCAGATGGCCACACACAGCTGTCACACCACAAAATGAAGAGTGTCTTGACCACCTCATTCTTGCAAATTTGTGGGTTATGACCAGGGAGCTGTGTACAGAGCTGAATACTGGGTTCAATGTGTAGCCAGCAATGGTGGCAATGTTAGTATATCACAAAGTTTGCAGTGGGTAGATCCACGAATGCTCACAAAGGAACAGAAAGAACACTGTATGCAAGTTTGTCAGAACCTATTGAACCAATATGAGGCTGAAGTGACAGTTTCCTGGATCACATCGTTACCAGTGACAACACATAGAATCACCACTACGAGCCGGAGTCAAAATGGCAGACTATGGAGTGGCAACATGTGAATTCCCCAGTGAAGAAAAGTTCAAGACACGGCTCTCAGTGGATAAAATGATGTGCACTGCCTTTTGGGATAGGAAAGGGGTAATCCTTCTGGATTTCCTGGAACCTGGACAATGTTATTGTGCTTTTTGTATCTGTTGTATCTGTTTCATGGTGGCATTACTTTTGGAGCAACCTATCTAGAACTGGGCTATACATCCAGGAAACTTATTTCTGCATTTAGGTACAGATTGAGGTTTTTTAGGAAAATGAATAATTTTTAGGATAGTAGAACAAGAAAAAGGCATATTATCATTAACCTAGAGTTTAGTAGCTGTCTGGAATAATTTACTTAAAGATTAAATGTACAATCCTTGACCTTCAACATAAATTGAAGAAGTTTAAGTTCATAACTTTGAGTTCATAGTTTGCATGATGTCCTAAGCAGATAGCTACCAGGCACACTGAGGCAAAGGAAAACTTTAATGGAACTATATTGCAAAAACAAATGCAGAGGAACAAGTAAACAATACAGTGAATATGACTAGTAATGAGGATGCTCATTTGGTAGGAAAGTACTATATATTTGAAGTTGCTGGTGCTGAAGAAGACAAGTCTTTCATTTTGTAGATTGGAGTCCGGGTTATTAACTTGTTCAAAAGTTAGAAAATGACATCAGCTTTTCTAGTTGCAGTTTTGATAGAAGTGCTCATCACTGCCGCGATTACGAAGGCAGTGCACTGAATTTGCCCAGCAGAACACACTTTTCAGAGCATAGAAAATGGTCTTAAGGTGTGAAATTGTTGCCATTAGCTCAGGCAACTGAGGCTGTGCTACTGGGTGTATACATTAGCAGAATTTGAACAACTTTGATGGTAAAAGTTTAGGTACCAAGAGTATCTCATGGATTGAAATGGACTTTAGGGGATTTACGGATCAGGTTGAAGGTTCCAAGTGTTCTTATGCTGCACTTGAGAGTGTTTATCAGGATCACTGTCACAAAGCCAAATAAATATTTTAAAAAATTATGAAAAATCTCAGATTGAAAGAAAAAAATGAGCTTAACTTTGAAGAAATCCACATTTTGAAACATTTTGTCATGGCATAACTTTATCGAAGGAGTATAACTCATCTAAATGCACTGAGATGCTTCCTTCTTTACATTAGTTTAAAATGTGAGAGAATTGTAGTCACGTTCTGCAAGATTATCCCTTTTCAAATGTGCCAAGATATACACAACAAGCTTAACTGTGTTTTAATGAGCATTTTTTAATAAATATGTGCATATGTGTACTATACAATACAATACTTATACAACACTTATATGTATGTGTGTATGTGTGCCGACACAGTTAAAACTGTAAGCAAATAGGTATATTTAGTAAACAGTCGTGTTGGCAGTAAAGTTGCAAATGTCATAGACAAATGAATGTCCTGTATAATTACAAAATATAAGCAACTCCATAAAAAGAAAAGGAAAAAAACAGATAAATTCTCACTATTTTTGAAATGAGATGTAAGTATAATTTGCTGAATGTTTTTGATGTTGACAACAAACAATTGAAATTGCTTTTCAAATGAACCTCATAGCACAAAAGAAAAAAACAAACAAAAAAACCAAACCAAACCAAAACAACAACAAAAAAACCATGATCTTAAGACACAGATTTCAGTGGAATCTAGTAAAAAGCCTGAGATACACTGGCAACTCAATACCTTTAATTTGGTGGGAAAGTAACTCAAGACAGTCCTCACTTCTGCTCTAATCCATTAGTCACAGTAGTGACAGAAGGGAATATTTTGAGTATCTGCGATCAATCCTGATCACTAGTCCAGCTAGCTGGGATCACTGATTGGTTAGGTTATTTTTCAAATGTTCGGATTCTTTCTGCTTTGTATGAATTCCTTTTTTTTATATGACTGAAGAATTAAAAAGATAGATTAATTAATGCAGTTGAGATTCAGAATGAGCTTTTGATGTAAAGAAAATGATCATGAAGATATGAGGTCTTGTTTTAGAATCACAGAATCATAGAATGCCTTGGGTTTTACAAGTTGTTCTTTCACTGTTCCTCAAATGGCATTCTGTGAGTGATTGCAGAAGAAAATCATTAAAAGGTTGCGCATCAGCCAGGACACTTTCTGCCCCTTCTCTTTGATTCAGACATACACTGGCAAACAATTCAAAGATAACTCTTGGGAGGTGCATGTTACAGTGATGGATCTCTGGAGAGGAAAAGAGAAAAATGAAGGTTGAAAAAAGGGGGTGAGAAACACAAAGAACCAAAAAAAAATTCAGGTTGCCTCTGCTGTCAGTCAAATGAAAGAGAAGTGGCAATTTGATCTATGGCAAGCTCAGTGCCAAAGATGAACAAATATAAGTTACCTTTGTGACAGAAAAAATCCACACATTAATTTTGATTCACACAGTTGTTTGGGTTTTATTGCTTGTTTTATAGACAACAGCTTTCTTCCTGTTCTAGTGATATTCTGATGTACCAGCATAACTTTTTGATCACACAAAGTGCATACATTTCATGTATTATATCCAAATTGTGCTCTGAAATTTTTAAATCTGAGACATGAGAAGCAAATAAGAAAATTTTCCATTCATTTAGGAACTATTAAAGGACATAATTTCTTAATGCCGCAAAAGGCCTATTTAATTTCCACTACAACTACCACTAATTAGTGTTCTGCAATACTTGATATGACTTCAGAGAAAAAAAAGTTTCCACAAACGAGCTTATTAAAATCGTGATGCTAGCTCACTTCAAACTGCTGCCTATATGTGTATGTTGGGAGTGCCTGTGGGATGAGAGGGGAAAAGTTGCAGTAAATGCCATCAAAAGAAGTAGATGCATCAAAGAAAACACATTTGTCTTCAAAAGGGTGAGTTCATAACACAGGTTCTACAACTTCCATGGCTGGAAATGACACAAGTAGGAAAGATCTCTTGCTTCACCACTGATAATTAGATGACATTTCCTACGTAAATTTCCTGTGGTGACAGGGAAAACATTATTTCAAGCTCTATTCTTGGGATTACCCGACTTAAATGCATAAAACTATTTTTACCTGTGACTGCACATAGCAAATCTTGCATAATCTTCACCACAAAATGTTTTATGCTGGAGTGACGAAGCTGAAGGTAACACATGAAAATCATAAATACACACCATTACAATGAAATGTAGGCTGAAAACTATATATACTTCAAAGTGCCTAAATAACTTTTATAAGATGCCCAAACAATCTGTCCAAGACAAAAAAAAAAAAAAAAAAGTACAAAAGAGTGATGCTAAAAAAAAGATACCTCAAGATATACTTTGCCGTGGAGGAGTTGTGATACTATAGCATGCTCAGATTGATGGTGGAAGCATCTCAAATTCATTTTATACCAGCTGCATTGGGAAAATCTATATTAAATTATGAGATTTCATTAAAAGAATAGCATAAAAACTGTTCAATTAATCTGTGAACTTTTATTCATGATTATCTGGCTTTGCAATATTATTTGACATTGCATATGGGTGTCAAATACTTGCAGACTGAACTTTATTGCAAATAACTATCAACCCCAGCTTGCAGCTGTGACAAGCTTACACTTGAATAATTTCCTAACTGTACATCGGGCTTAACCATACCTTTGTCTGTGTTGATGCTGAATGCAGAAATAACACTATGACATTTTTAAGAAAGTGCATATAAACTTTAATTTAGAATTCTTTCTTTTTTCCTGCATCTGACCACATCTCCACAAAAGCACAACATATGTTTTGTGGTTGAAAGAGATGTTCTCCATATGTCCAGTGACAGAATATATAAAATGCTCATATCTTCTATACGTGTGTAAGAAAGGAACCTGTGGCATTTTCAGGTAGGATTGTTGCACCTGGTCTTACGAAATCCCAGAATACCAAGTCCCTGGTAATTTCTTAGTGCAAGATCAGCCTGATTTTAAATGTACGAACCAGACATGAGTTTGTATACAGCTCCCTTGACTGAAGCAAGACTAGAACTGCTTCCATTGTATCTCTTGCACAATGGCACTACTTTCAGGATCTGTTTACTACACTTAATGTCCCTGAAAAATAATATACACTCAAAGCAATGTGACTCCAAATAAAACTTCACTGGTGATTTTGGAAATTGATGACCAGAGGGCTGGAGCACCTACCCTATGAAGACACGCTGAGAGAGTTAGGCTTGTTCAGCCTGGAGAAGAGAAAGTTGTGAGGAGACCTCATGGCAGCCTTCCAGCATTTAAACGGACCTTATAAAAATGAGGGGAATCAACTTTTTCCAAGGGTAAACAGCGAGAGTACAAGTGGCAATGGTTTTTAGCTCGAAAAGGGAAGGTTTAGATTGGATGTCAGGGGGAAGTTCTTTACTACGAGAGTGGTGAGATGCTGGCACAGGCTGCCCAGAGACGTTGTGGATGCCTGATCCCTGGAGGTATTCAAGGCCAGGTTGGATGGGGCCCTGGGTAACCTGGTCTAGTACCAGATCTGGAGGTTGGTGGCCCTGCCTGTGGCAGGGGTTTGGAACTTGATGATCCTTGAGGTCCCTTCCAACTGAAGACATTCTATGATTCTATGATTTCCTTAATCTGGAAATTTCACCCTTTAATGTGAGATTGGGGATGTGTAGTATCTGTGTACATGAATCTGTCCCTGCAAAACCAAGCAAGTAGAGAAGGGTAAACCCAAGGGTGCTTAGGAGACCTGCTACATGGCTGCCTTATTGTTCTTCTTGTACCCTGAGGAAGTCTCCTAACAGCTGTATTCGCTGGCCAATGGTGGGAACTCCAGCTGGTGTACACTTTTTCATGTTAAAAATGTGAAAATGTCAAGAAGAACTGAACTTAGATGAATGTGGGTTTTTTGGTAGAAATAAATATAGCCTTTGCTCCTTACCTCTTCAGAAACAAAACTATGGATACACTTCCTTTTGATTTTATAATGATTACCAAATGGAAGTAAGTCTGGCAAGAGACTGCTGGGTACTTGATGTGGATTTTCAAAGTAGATACTTTAAATTATTGGTGGTTGAGTTACATTTTTAAGAAGTAGATGGCAAATTCCAACCTAAGGCTTTCTCCTGCTTCTAAAGCCATGAAGCCTTTAAGCGTGTATGGACTTGTGTCAGAAATAGTGCAGCCAGCAGGAGCAGAGAGGTGACTGTGCCCCTGTACTCAGCACTGGTGAGGTCTCATCTTGAGTACTGTGTTCAGTTTTGGGCCTCTCACTACAAGAAAGACATTGAGGCACTGGAGTGTGTTCAGAGAAGGGCAACAGAGCTGGTAAAGATACTGGAGCACAAGTCTTATGGGGAGCGGCTGAGAGAACTGGTATTGTTCAGTCTGGAAAAGAGGAGGCTCAGTGGAGACCTTATAGTTCTCTATAACTGCTACAAAGGAGGTTGTGGTGAGGTGGGGGTCAGTCTCTTCTCCCAGGTAACAGTGGTAGGATGAGAGGGAATGGCCTGAAATTGTACCAGCAGAGGTTCAGGTTGGATAGTAGGAAAAATTTCTCTGAAGGAGTGGTCAGGCGCTACAGTGAGTTACCGGGGAGGTGATGGTGTCACCGTACTTGGAGGTGTTCAGGAAACACATAGAGGTGGTGCTAAGGAACATGGTTTAGCGAGGAAATACTGATGATAAGTGAGCGGTTGGACAAGATGATCTTGGATGTCTTTTCCAGCCTTAATGATTCTATGATTCTATTATTAACATGATATTTGTTCCAACTGTATGTTAGTAATACATCATCTGGGATTAAAGACATGCAATCTTATCTCTTAGAATTATTTTTTGAGTATTATTTTTTTAAAAACCTAGTTTGCATAAAATAAAAAGAACATAAGCTAAAAATAGATATCTGACAAATGTAAAGGATTCCTAAAAAGCAGACAACTGTGAGTGATTTATTTACCTGACACCCCTTTATGGTTCCACCAATAAAAGCAAGCATATTTTTCTAAAGATTTTGCTTTGACTTTAATTATTTCAGATCACCATAAAATGGTTCATTTTCAGAAGATACTGACATTCTAATATTCCACATCCTATTGATTCTAAATTGTTATTTAAGCAGATATAAAGAGGAAGGAAAATGCAACAGGGACATGCAATACAATCTTCTGTACAGAATCAGGTAAATCATAGTTTGCAAAATCATTTTCCCCTCTAACAGAGTCAAAAATGGCTATTATACTTTAAGGTTGCTGCGTTTTATCTAATTTATTCTTCTGTTCCCTGAGCCTAAGCAGTTTTCTCAAATGCTCCACAGTCCATCATATGTTGCATCTATTTTCTGCATGAGAGAAATTGTCTTGATTTCCATAACAAAACAGTAACACTTCGTGCTACTGAGATAACAAGACTGCAACAACCTGAGATATCCACTAGCATTTCCATCTCTGCCTTCATGCCTAGTAAACTGAGATTTCATCAGCACTATCCTAATCCAGTAAGGTAGGACTGAAGTGCTTCACAAACAGTATATTATGATTTAACAATGCCATTCATTGGCTGATATGTTCTGCATAGAAGTCCTTTTCTTGCATCAATAACATTTTAGATCAGAAGGCTATGACAACTGATCACAAAGAATATGACTACTGTTTACCTAGACATGAATCGTCTAAGCATTTGTTCAGATATAAAATCCAAGAGTCTCACTTGGTATTACAGAGAGGAAAGGGGTTAGTGGGCTAGCAAAGTGTTTTTTTGTAATTTGGTATTGCATTGGAGTGTATGCTTTTTGTTGTGAATTGCACTTCTTCGCAAAATGGCCATCTCTATCATACTCCTCAGACCTCTCCTTAGAGTGTCTGCCACACAGAAATTCCCCCTCTTTCACTTATTCTTTCTACTAAAGTTTCCATCCTCCCAAACATCAGTACCTTCTTAGGAACATCAAGTCACTTGGCAGGCTAATTGCTTTTCTACTAGAAGAAATTATCTAGTGAATACACTATTCTCTATAGTAATTACAGAATGACCCTAGGGCAGAATGTGAACAACAATAAAACTCAGTAAGAAGGCAGATCTCTGTTATCGTAGAAGGATAAATCTCCTCTAATGTCAATAGGGTCGTATCTGTTTTGATGGACAGATAATTTGTCTTGCATTAGTAGGCTGCTGGTGGATGCTTTACCTCTCTTTTTAGGAAGTATTTCTATATGAACTCTCACTGTAGAAAGACAGTTATACCTTTCCAACCTCCAAGGTTATGATGACTAATACACTCTCAGAACCAAGTGTTGCAAATTTACTTCAAAGTAATTCAAATCATACCCTCTGTCAACATATGGATCAGTCTGATCACTTTCATTTCAAGTATATTTCCCGTCTCCAGAAGGTAAAGCATTTAACTTTCCTTTCTCAGTCAATAACAAATACATGCTCACTTTATTAAAAGCTTCAGATGCAATTACATTGAAAAAAAATTGTTCTCATTTGCACAAATGCATTTAAAGATGGAATTTCTCTGTGTCCACTGCTACTGGGACAAGGACTTTAAAGTTTCAAGGGATATAACAATCTGTGTCTCGTCCTGCCTTAACTGCTTGTAGCAGTATGAAGTGGTAGCCACTACTGGTTATGTGAGGTCATTAAAGTAAAGGAATTTTTAAAAAAAAAGCCTTTTACACTAATGAAGTCCATAATTTATGTGTTAGGTAGTGAACATATAAGTAATTTATACTTTTTTTTTTTGAAAGGATAGCATCCCTAGGAGCTTCTAACCTACTACTTCTGCTTCCTTTCATTTCCCCTCCTTTTTTTTTTTTTTTTTTTTTTTGAGGAAGAATTTGGATGTAAAGGCTTTAAATGATAAGCCATAAGCTCTGTGCAGGACAAATACCTGAAGAAAAGGCGGGAACATGCTTTTAGGAAACAAAGTCTCACTCCTTGTGTGATATGTAGCATACATTGTTTAATCATATTTGTTTAATCAACTAATTCACAGTGTCATTTTTTTTCTCCTTCTAGTTATTTTGTCCACAAGAAAAACAATGCTGCGTTTTATGAAGGCTGCCATTAACTCCAACAGTGCCCTGAGAGACAACAGCAACTGCAAATAGGGAGCTAAAGTCAGAGTTGATAAGGTGATTGTGGCAAGAGAGCTTAATCCATAAGCCTATCTTCACAGCAAGGGATGAAGGCCGCAGAGATAAAGGTGGTCAGATGCCTCAGTGAGATGCCCTGGAAGAAACCCTGAGGTTGTCAAGAATACCTTTAACTCTGAAATTACAAGACGTTTCTCTTCTCTGGACTGGTCTTATTTTAAAAAAATCCTAGGAAAAAACATCACCTTGCAAGATAAGCTTTGACAGTGTTGGATCTCAAAGTCCATGTCAAAACAAATAATGGACTTCTATCTTCAGAAAACAGTAGGGTATATGAAAATCCCATAAGCAGAAAGAAATACATGTTTTGAGAGTTCCTACTTATAATCAAATCAGCTCTTTGAAGAAATAGTAACCAAGGTCCTTAAAGAGACTCTGTGTTGATTGAGATATGTGTGCTGATGATGCTATCACATCTCATTTATAAAAAGACTGAAGCAGTATCAAGGCAGATCCTGCCGTCCACCAATCATCATTCACCTTGACAAATTTTTTAAGTAGTCAAAGCATAAATTATAAGGAAGACCCATGGCAGTACATTAAATTTAAGCCAAGAAGTAATTGAATCTTGGATACATGTATTAAAAAGAAAATCTAAGCTGAATCTGTACACATGTCCAAATCCACCTCTATCAAAATTCTGGATTCAATAGTATAATTCGAACTTATTAAACAGAAGCTCTGATTTTCCTTAATGTCAAAGAAAAGGAAATAGTAGTACTCCTGGGTGCTGCTCACTCTAACTGAGCACTGAAAAAATGTAATAGTCTCTAATTATCAAGATTAATATAGATCATTGTCGATTCTGAGGTCAGCTTCCTCACTTGCTGCATCTCTAATAGCAGTCCAAAAATAAGCCTAATTCCTTTATGTTCAAACAGCTTCTTCCTGTTCCTCAAGCCAGGTGATACTCAATTTTAATTGCATCATATGTGATTTGATTTGAAAGATGTCTTCCAGTGTAGTCTTTGTTTTGTTTTTGAATATGGATTCTGTTTTTCTGTGACAAAATTGCTGCATACTTTACTGTGTTTTTTCTTGTATTTTAAAAAGTTTTCATGTACAAGTAGTTTCAGAATTAAGTCACTATCAGCTACCTGGAAGACAAGTATCAATATGCTGTGGCTCTGACCAGATCTTTTTGTTTAGTTATTTATACTTCCCAATAGTTTTCAGATAAATTTACACAAAAAATACTACTATGGTCACCAGAAACAAAAGAGCGTTCATAACACAGCTAACATTACTAAACATCAAAAGCAATGCTTTGCTATGACTTGAGGAATAATATTAAGTGAAAAGAGAGACTTGACAGGTTATCCAGAGAGTCAATTCTGTACAGGAAGAAAAATCAGGGTAGATAGACTTCAGCTCTCCCTGAGAATGACTGGTTTCTTCTGTTGAAAAGGTAAGTACCCTTACCTCAAGAGCGTGGCTGCCCTTAGCTGTGAAGGTAAAATTCACTGAAAAATTTGGTTGTAAACATTAAGGTCAATAGCAGTAAGAAGAAGCCTGAAAAGGTGCTCACCAGAAATCCTGATAAGGCGCTGAAGGAAGCATGTTTCCATTGTTTTATATTATCATAATAGCATCTTTATCAAATTCAGTCAGCATGCCCATAGATTCATTGTTCTTTATCCTAAGATCACCTTTTAATCTCCAAGTGCTTCACAATTCTTACCATTTTGCAATGACAATGTTTTGAAACATAGGCAGTGGAGAACTGATTATTTTCGTTTGGATTACTGACAGCATTCAATAACAAATAATAACTCTTTTCTCTGTGATATAAATACACATCTATTAAAATATATCTCATTTTGAATCAAGGAAAGATTTCAATTTTTTTAATAATCTTCCAAGTTTTGAAGTATGATAGGTAGCAGTCTTTTTTCAGATATTTCACCCCATAGATCAGGACCTGAATTTCTAAGCAGACCTCTTTTTTTAACCAGGGCACTGACTTTTCACTTTAAAATAGTAACTAATCCTTCAGTCTTCATAAACAAAAAACAAAAATCTAAGAAGTTGATGGATACTTACATTTAACATTCAGTTAAATCTGTCATCTGTGAGTTTAGAAATGAAACACTTCTGAAAATTGTATCCATACTTTTTTCCTTCTACTTCTGTATCTGTTAGATATTTAGTAGTCTTCCTTCTCTGATATTTTTTCTTTTTTATATATATTCTTCTTGTTTTGCATGTTTATTTTTAATTTTCAGTAGCAAAATTAGCAAGAGCTCCTTTGAGTACCAGAGAAAAATAAGGTGGTCTTTGACAGTTTTTATGTCTTTGTCAGATGACACCGCAGCACCATGACATAAAGTAATTAACATTATCTCATTACCTATTAGTCTAACAGCTTCTCAGAGTGGACTCCTGATTTATCAAAAAACAAGTAAAGAATTTAACCAGTGTTCTAGTTATTTCTCTAGATGTCAAGAAGCAATTCCTACTTTTTATCTTTATCTCAAATAATTTCTAGCCAGTAACAGAAGAGTACTGAGAGACTAAGAGTCACTGCAGTCAATATAATGTTAAAAATGTTATGCATGCAGTGAAAATGCATTTTAAATACAGAATGCATCCTTTGAGCAAGAGTAGCTGAGAGATTTTTTTCAGATAGCACATGATTCGTGATGTCTCATTAAATTGACAACTTCTTAGACAAGAGAGAGTAATTTGAATTAATATATTATGAGTTATAATCTGAAGTAATTGGTTATATTGCCATTTAATTACAGTGATTCTGAATGAACTAAAATTAGAAACATAGGTTATTTGTAGAGATAGCCAAAAGTCAATTTCAAGGGAAATGATTATGCAAGAAATCACTTGAATTTATTGAGAAACTGTGTGCATGCGCACAGAAGAAAGAAAATTTGTTACCAGTAATTGGAAATCTTTCAGTACACTAGCAATTAATAACTTTATAGTCTTCCAAGTATCCAGCAGATAGTGTCTTTTTGAGATTTCATTGATTAACCTTTGCTTGTAGTAAAAACCAACTGATGGGTAAGGACTGTAGAAATCTGTCCCCGTGATGACAGCAAAAGCATACGCTCTAAAAATCTCAGAATTGCAGTCATTTAATTTATTCCTTCTGACTAGTCACATGAGAGGTGTATCTATTTTGCACAATGCATTTCTATACAGACTTCCTCTCGCTACTGTTGAGTGTGGGGTATACTACCAACAGCAGAGTATAACAGAAAAGGGCTTTTTTATCCATCTGAAGAGCTATGTTTATACATACATCTGTATGTAGATGCATTTTTAAGAACCAACCTTGAGGCTCTGGTCAACACAAAGCAAAGGTATTCAGACACATTTGCCAAAACCTAGTGATTTCATTTATTCTTTCTTGGTTTCAGTATTGCCTGAAACTAAAACTTCAGAAACAGTGTCATATAGCAATTTCTTAAATTTTTTATGCCATCTATGTTTGTGCTGTCACTTATTTATTCTAAGCATTTCCAACCTGTAGTAAATTTATGTGCAATGTAATAAATTTCTGAGAAACATAGGAAGATTGTTATTTTAACTCAATTGTTAAACAATTTCCTAGGACAAATGTCTCTCAAATTAAGGTCACACAATCTTATTTAAAAAAAGGCCTGTAACAGTTTATATTATAAGCTAGAGAAGGAAGTTTATACCTAATCAGGATGGATTTACTGAATCTGTTGGAGTACTAGGAAGAAATATGCTTGGTTTTTAATAATTAAGTAATTTATTTAAAGTAACATCAGCTAATGAGAAATGAAAATTTGAGTAAATGCCTAGAGAGAAGAAGAAGATCACAAAATGATGATGCTTCCAAAAACCTGTGATAAGTTGTTTTTAAGTCTCAAAGGGCTGAAGCTGAAGCAGACAAGTCTAAGTATAAATTCATACACAGCCTCAGCTGTGCCCACAAACCATTACCTTGTATCCCTACATTCTCCTAATATGGAAATATTTTTAAATGTCTCTGCACAACTCTAATATCTGTTTTAGGGATAAAAGTTTATTGAAGTCTTTTTTTTTTCTTTCACCAATAGTGCTGATTTTAACAATGCTCCTGTTTTGTTTTTGTTCTGTTTTGCTTTGCAAGAGAGATTCCTCAGTAAAACACTGCAAGTCACTGCCTCCTGCACTCTCAACACCAGGATTTATATGGGAGGTCACAGATATGTATTTTTTAGTCTTTCCCTCTTTCACAATATTATTTTCTCCATCTGGCCACATCTAAGTTAAATATTTTCACTCAGGTCTTTCACTGTCTCCTCATTTCTTTTCCATTCTTCCACTTCAATTTCCAGTGATATGTCTCCACTTTCTGAATTTCCCTCCACGTTCCCTTTCTTTGCTACTCCCTCTTCCCATTTATTCAAAATCAAGGCAGGTGCAATGTACCCCCACAGGAATTCATTTCTCACCCAACCTGGATCTCTAATAGCTATTTCCACCAATGACTTATTTCTATGCAGAACTTTTCCTGTGTTAATAGTTCCACTGAATGTACTGCATCCACACACTCGGGTGAAGTTAATGAAAGACATTTTGAAGCATTCACTGGATGAGAACCTGCAACCAGACCTGGTGTTTTTGCAGAAATACTCAGCATGTACCCAACTCACCACTTAAATACCAGGGAAGCCTCTCACAACAGGGTTTGTTGGAGTGAAGTGATGTACAGATCTGCCTCTGGCCCTCCCCGTTGACTGAGAAAAATCACAGGAAGAATAGAGCTCCGAACTTTGTCTGACCATGTTGGAGTGACAAGTGATAATGATTAAAATATTCTTAGACAAAATCTGAGAAGACTAATTCAGAAAACTGAATGTTTATTTATTTAAATTACAAAAATTTCAGAAAATTATAGAAGTATCTGGTATTTCTCAGTTCTGTGCACTTGGGACACATAGTCTTATAGTAGAAATGTAAAAAAGGAGGGATATATTTTGCCCTTGAGAGTAATAGGATGATTGTAACAAGACAATTTCTGATCTATTGAATATTTTAAACTATTCACTTTCATGTGTTTCATTAACTTTATGATGGAAATGAAAAGAAGGCTCCTTCATGTTGTTTTTCTTACAGTTCCACTTCATTATTAAGCAACGATGCCAAGCTGTTCACCAGGATTGCTGCTAGCAGGCTTGAACAGCTCCTGCCAAGTGTGATTAATGCAGATCAAACAGAGTTTATTCAGCAGAAAAGATTGGCAGATAAAATTTATCATCTCTTGAGAAAGTTGGGATTTCCAAACTGACGTCAGACTTGTGAACTTAAAGGCTGAAGGATGATTGGCCATATATAGTTTATATAGTTTCTCCTTTATATAGTTTATATAGCTTCTATATATAGTTTATATAGCTTCTCCTTTAGAAGAAAGTTGCATCCATTTTGATTAGCTAGGAAACCTGAAGAGAACTGCATTTATAAGTGAAACCTCTTCCAGTGGTTAACTTTGTTTTTAAAAGAACAAAGACTATAGAAGTTCTTATCAGAGATTATAATTCTTTTTTTCATAAGCATCAGAACTGTTAAACTATGTGTTGCCCTCCACTATGGAGTAGCCTGCTACTGGCCAAAACATCATCCTCAGTTTATGTCTAGGTGGGGGTGTAAGGCAGCCTGGATTTAATTCCTGGATTTGCCTTGTTACCTGCATCAATCAGGCCCTACTATTTTTTGCCCTACTTGATAGAATAAACTTTTCAGCAGCCCTGGTCACAGAGGAAGGCTGAAATACAAAACAGCAGCTTGCTGTCTTAGAAAAAAATCTTTTAAAATAACGAGAAGATTTTAATGAGGAAAGTCAAAGATGTGTAGTCTTTACCTTTGTCAAAAGTCATTATCTTCAGGTCAGTTTTATGGATGCTGGGCAACACACAAGCAGTGTTGAGAAACTCATTCAGTTTCTAAGATCTATTTCATGACCTTGAAACTCTAACACAAACCTGTGCACAAAGATCTTCATAGAATAGTGGTTTTCCACTTCCTCCTCCTTCCTCAGCCAAATGCAACCCTAATAGCAGTCAGCATAATAAAGAATTTTCAACACATAAAAGCAACTTACTAACTGTAGTCAGCTAATCTTTGAGAGACCTTATGCTGAATCACCCATTCTGAAGCAGCCAAAAGCTCATTAGTACCAGATGAATCATGGCCCGGGGTTAAGCCATCTCATCCTGGGGTAGTTATTGACCTTCTAAGCTGTTTTGGGCAGAAAGATCTTTGCTTCCCTCCCATTTCAGCAGCACACTGACTTCACCTATTCTGCCAGAATATGTATTTCTCTGCACTGACAAAGTCCTTTTTGATATAATCTGTACCTGGAGCCTCTGCTTCTCATCACAGATTTCCGTAGACATTCATGTGAAAGTGTTCCCAAGGCTCCAACCGATAAAGTTTTTTTTCCTTACAGAAAGGATACTTCAGGAAAACAAGAAGGACATCTTAGAACATGTACAGTTTCTTTTCTATACAGGAAAAATAAGGTCTATACAGGTCTATTATCTCACTGTATAGGCACTTTTAGCTGTTGTAGGTAGTAGTACTCTTGGCCTATCAGTTTCCTTGGTATGACTGAGGCTATGTGTAAGATTTTCCACTTCTAAACAAAAAGCTTTAAAAAGTAAAGGTCCTTTTAACATTTTTTTTTCCTGAAGCATATTTGGAATTTCAATAAATTTAAGAAACACTTCCTCGCTGTTGATAACTCTCATTTGTATTGATAACACAAGTTTAAAAATACTCTCTCTCAGCTGTTAGTCCTAATTACATTCTTCAGAGTCTCATCCTCAGCAGTAACTTTGGCAAAGAGACTTTGTTTTATCCAAGAGCAAAGAGCAATTTGAAATGAACGTAACAACAAAATCCAGCAGTCTAACATGTATAATCAGACACTGGAATTTGTGCCTCTGCTCATCTGGCAGATGTTCTGAAGTGTGCGTCTGTGACTATCAGAGCTTAGGCTTCTCTTCCATTTGCAAGTGATCATTTCTGCATTCGGTGTTGCTTGTATGCCAGATCCCTCTGGGCAATGGCAATATGTTCCACTTAGTTTCAGCCTTCACTAGCCCAATATATTTTTAAAGCAATAGTAATTTTGTGTTTTGACCAGAGAGGTAACACAGCTGTGTCCAATCTCTCTTTGGGATTGTTTGCAGACAGCTTAGTCTTGAACTACTGCTAGACAACCTCATCTTTAAGACCTTTTCATAACCTTCCACAACGTCATACCTGAGAATCTCCAGTCCTTGTCCTTTTCTTAACCCTGCATGGCAGCAACTGTATGTTGCTGGTTTGGGCAATGCCACAGTTACACAGGTTGCAGAGTTCATAATTCTGTTTTACTTCTTCAGACACTTTTCAGCACCAGGAGGTGTGATGTTGGTCTCCTTCAGGAGCCCAGAAGAGAATAATGCCAGCCCTGTGCAATACAAAAGCTGTTTCTACCTCTTTCTTGCAAGGTTCTTTTAAAGATTCCAGATGACGTCTCTCCTTTTCAGCTCCCTGCAATGTCACTCTGAGAGAAGAAATTCTGCAGCGCACTTCTCCTTTAGCAAATATCCCTTGCTCCACTGTCCCTCTGTAACATAGCCAGCTGCCATGCGGTAGCTGTAGGCTCTTCTGATTTCCATTTCAAGATACAACTGGAATCAAGATGCTTTCAGGCTTTCCAGAAGCATAGCCAAATCACTACTGCCATTTGAAGACAGGGTCAGGAGCCATGTCAAGCAGTTCCTGTTCTTGGTAAGAACAACTCAGGAGCCTGGACAGAATTGTTTTGTCTCATCAACTCCAGCTGTAAGAGTATGCCTTTCTACCAACCACCATCTCCACTTTGCCCCAGCCAGTGCTCACCACATCACTTCAGCAGCTATGCAAGAGTCAGGGGTCTGCTGGAGGCCCACCAACCTCAGAGGAGGCAGCTGAGACCATGGATGGCCATTTGGCTCTTCCTCACTCACTCCCACCCTGGAAACCTGCCTGATTTGAAACAAGAAACAAGCCCTCCCCCTCCCTTTCCTCACTAAGCCTACTTTAGCGAGGACTGGCTGCAGCCCCTTCTGATGATAAACTCGTACTGAAACACAATTCAAACCTTCATAATCTCCTATATCAGATTCTCATACCATTAATGCCACCAGTGCTGTGACCTTTTAGCAAGATATCAGGCACTAGCAGCAGGCTCAGAATTGCAAACTTTAATTAAAACGGTATTTTAAAATAAAACTCAGTTTAGATGCACTGATAAGTGATTTTCACCATGTGAAATTTCAGAGTGCTTTGCTGAGAAAAAATCATTGTAAGCTTCCTAGTAATTTCTAGTCTAGCTGGGTTTCAAGGACAATTTTATTAAAAATGAGCAGAGCTTTATGGAATAAACCCTTTGCAGTTGTTATGGCCACCTGTGCTACTTCCCACCCCAATCCACCATGGTACACAGTACAGCTAATTTTTCTGCCTCCTAGAAAGGAAATTGAGTTGCTACAATTTTAGAATATAGGACTTACATACACATATTTTAGACTTCATTATTTTTCTGTACAGAAAAGCTGGAGCTGGCAGAGGTTGTATCTGAACATATTCAAGAGTGCTTTCACCATGCAGAACAGTATAAAATTTCAGATAAAATCATTTAAGTCTCTGAGTGGACATAAAAGCAAGGAACACCAAGAGAAAAATAAAACCGGGTTCCTTGCTGAAGTAAGTGCAGAGCACTGACTGTACAGAAAAGGTCTCATAGGAGACAATCTTAATGGATTACTGTTAATAAACATTACAGTTTATTAAACAGTTTATAAAACAAACAACAGGATGGCACTCATCTGAACTGAAACACAAACCAGGAAATTATGACTCTCGAGGCTTACTCACCACAGATAAATTACTTCCTGCTCTCTCCTCAGCCCTAGGTCTAAGTTTTATGAAAACACTAATTACTCCCAACTTGCGAATTTAAACACAAATGACTCAGTGAAAAAGAAAAAGAACCATAAAAGCATACACCAGCTTGATTGGGTCCCTGTGGATCAGCTATTTTGGGCTGTACCCATGTCTTCAATTTCTATGGGACAGACCCTTAGTCTTAGCCACAAACAAAACCTAGAAGACTGCTTCTTTCTCACAGAAGAAGCACAAGACTAGTTAGGGGAGAACCTTGGCAAGCTGCAAAAGCTGAAGGTACAGGAGATTATAATTAATGCATACTGGTAATTTTCATGCTGTGTCCTCTCCATGGTGGGAATGTCACAAGCTGTCTAATTGGAGCCTGTTTTTTATTTCCTCTTTACATTCCTCAGAAAACAGAACACTTCACAGTCTGTGTAGCTAGATTTTGTAGAATCTGGCTACAGGAGAAGCCTAATAATAATACCAACATGAAGAAGGTAACCTATTTCAGACAGAACATTCTGGAGCAACAACTGGAGGTCGCAACTGGTGCAAATCTTCATGAAATTACACTAGGAACAAATGAAGTGTCTTTTTGCACAGACTCCCCAGGGTCATAAATACATTAATGTACATGACTGCCACAGTCACATCCTATTATTAAACCCTGCAGTGGTCATCTTCACTGGTTGCGGATAATTCAGATCAGAGGTTACTACCCTTCAAAATAGAGGTTTTAATTTTGATTTCAAATCCTACCTTGACTGTTGCCAGTAGATTTGTGTCTAAAAAGGTGCACTGGCACTGTCAGGAGAGTGGATAGAGATCTTTCTTGTTTTTGCTCAGAGCCTGTGCATGACATAATAACGAACACTTGATTACCTAAAAGATTTGCAGTTCAATTTGTTGCATAAACTTTTACTCAATTGTTTTAATTCCTAATATGCAAAATCTAATGTTAAAATGTCAACAATATCTGTTAATTTAGTCAAAGAAAATACATACTTATCTAGCAACAATTTGTGAGCTTTGCGAGTCAGATTTTAAAGATGAACGCCTGGAAGTCTTTGAAGTGTTGTATCTTATATCCAGGGTAGTAAGCTGATTCAACAAGGACCTGGACAACACTGTCATTGATTATGAAGGTGGAAAGACAAGTCATGAGTAGTTCGTAGGAGTTACATTCCAGTGGGCACCAGTCTCAGTTTCATACGAGTCCCTGAGCCTGTGCCTAGGGTGCTCCTGCAGCCTATAGCCAGTGAATAAGAAGAATTTAAGATTATGCCACAGTAGTCCACAGGAAAATGTAATTAGTTATACAATATTTAAATTTCAACCCGATGTTTTAGGAAGGTGTTGTGAGTGACTGCTTTTGACTGAAATTCAATATTAAAGCAACTATTAATCAGGTTTAAGGAAAGACAACTCAAAGAAAATGGTGCACACAGTAGGGTAAAGCTACAGCTTCAAACACTTATTTGGAAATATCTCCACTCTCAAACTGTTTACTGAAGTCAAAGTCTTTATTAACAGCATTTCTTTCCTCCTAAAAGACAGAACTCAACTATAAACTATTTGGAAAGTCCAGAACTTATACTCTAATTTACTGAGGATTTAATCCTTCTGCACAGCATTGTGTTTTTTAATACTGTTCTGAAGTTAGCACGTACCTTCTTTCCAACCTATTCACTAGCAGTAAATGGGATTTGACATTATGAGGTCAGCTTTGCTTTGCCTCATAGATGACTAACAAATTTGCAGAGACATAGGTTCACTGTTCTCACATGGATCACCACTCAACAGACCACTAGATTTTGATGACAAACATTTAATTTTCAACCATTAAACAGAAAAGGAAATTCAGGGTGTAACAAATTACCTGGCATCTAAACAGTGTTAAAGCGGCCCATTAGGAGTGCCTTTAGACAGTGAAACAGCACATTAGCTTTAAATTGCAAGTTTCAGTCAATGGAGTGATAGAATTGAGATCTGAAACATTTTACTGAGCTACTGGAAGGCCTGCATGGTGAAATGTCTTTGTAGTGAACAAGAGTAGAATGGAAATTCATATTTGGGACTTGAAGAATTCCCTATGTCATCTCTTCCCCCTCACTGAAAGCAAACAAAAATACTGAAGCATATTGTAAAGTTTAATTGTAGATATAATTTATTTGTTTATAAAGTTGACCTAATTAACTGATTTCACTGTTCTTTAAACTACGCGGGCATCCTGAACAAAAAACACCTCACCATGATGATTTTACTGTACTTGATGTACCTATTATGAGTTATCCTTTATAGACTTCTTCACTACAAGTGTTTTCCAACTCAAATAAAGCTGGGAACCAATCTGAGGGAGGGAGATTTCAATGAAGAGGAAACGCATCTGTACAGTGATATTATTTGGGGTGGGAGCTATGTAAAGGAAATCATTTTGCACTTGAAAACCATGTAAAAACTTAAACAAAACTCCATTGTGTATATTTTGGAGGATTTGGCAAATTTTATGTGTCAGTTGCTTTTTACCAGCCATGAGTGAGGGAGCACTAACTGTCTCTCTTTCATGAAAGGTTGGTGCAGAAAAGTTGCTAGTGAAAACAAGCTCCCAGAACAGATGGGAAATAAGGATCAGTGGACTGACTACCTGGAAATGCAGCTACGGGCATGATGCAAGGAGATCTCAAACATTTCGTAGCATGTGCCAGGGGAGGTTCAGGTTGGATATTTGGAACAGGCTGCCCAGGGAGGTGGTTGAGTCATCATCCCTGGAGGTGTTCAAGAAACATTTAGATGTTGTACTAAGGGACATGGTTTAGTGGAAAAATATTGGACAATTAGACTTAGATGATCTTGGATGCCTTTTCCAACCTTGGTATTTCTATAATTCAATGTGGTTCATCCTTGTTGCTGTCCTCCCTGCTTAGAATTTCCTTACTCCACACTTCCACATCTCTCAACAGAAATTTCTTGTATTCTCCACTTTTAACCTATACTGCAGCTTCCTGGGTAGTCACACTACTTACCTGCACCAGTGATCCTAAAAGATCCTAAAAGAAGAGGCTTGAATAGAGAAGAATCTGAGCTTTTGTGTAAAAATAAATAACAAGGTAAAGGAGTTCATATTGCCTGTAGAGACGATGAGAGTAAGTTATACCTTTCTGTTTTCTAATCCATGGAGGAGGATGGCTAACTATCAGGAGGCTGAGTTTGTAGAAAACCAGAGAGACACCAAGGAGATGAGATATAAGTGGAGAAGGAAGCAAATAAATTTAAGGATAAAAATCATCAGGAATGATATGGAAAGAATCTCAAGGAACAAGAGGGAGAGTGTCAATGGGAAAGGAAAAAGGATTAAGGAAATCCATACATTTTATTATTTCATACAGTTTATTTGGTTATCCCATCTGAGCTCTCCTTAAATAATTCCACTTTGATCACAGTGATAGCTGGAAATTCACCAATTTAGCTAGGTAATATTTGGAAAAATAGGGCTCATTACAGAGCTTGTTATAAATGTATCAGAGACCTCTGCGCATTTTTACTACTCAAGAAAATTGCATCATTCAAAAGACATCGCATTCACTCATGTTCTGACAGAATGAACATATGATAGGTAGAAAACTGCCAACTTCGAAGTCCCGGTGAACTCCTCCTACACAACTTTTGTTAAGACTGCTACTTCCCAAGAACACAAAGTCATTGCCACGTTAAAATGACAGTGAAGAAGCTTACTCGGCTTCACAAGTCTTAAACCCAAAGAAAATGAATACCATCTCTCATTCTCCTTCTTTTATTGGAGTTGGATAATTTATTGACCTCCTAAACATACACAAAAAAAAAACTGTCATTGAAATCTCCTAAAATTATTGAAGTAATCAATTCATTTCATTAACAGTGAAGAGAACAGTTCATTTTAGATACTCAATACAAGTGTTTATTTATCCAGAAGTTAACTAAAACAACAAGAAAAAACTTGAATGAGCAAAAAGCCATACCTGTGACAATGGCTGGGTAATGAATAATAACTTCTGATGCATGCCAAAATGTCCCCAGAAATATCAAGAGAGTGCAGATACAACTTGCCCTGGGTACTTAACCTATCATCTTGAGTTATGAAACATTTTACAACTGAAGGCCATAAAAACCTAAACAAAAGGATGTAATTATAAAAAGTATTCTGGCTCCTCACTGTTTGTGTGGGAATTATTCTGCTTTCTATTTGTAAGTAAGGTACTAAGGCAGCCAGTGCTGCTGAATTAGTGCTTATTTCAAAATTTCTTTAGGACTGAGGATAGAGTTTCAGATCTATGAGGAAGGAAACTGATAGTTTAAATTCTGGCCTCCAACTAACGCTGAGGTAGATAAAGAGGAGAATGTACACCTGAAAGATCACAGAGTGTTATTGCCATACAAGCAGTCAGTACTGTTTTACAACATTTTTGAAACTGAAAGAAGATTAAAACATCAATTTACTAAGATTATTGTGTGCAATCCAAACAAAAAAACATCTACCCTGAATGAGTCATTATAAAGAATTCAGAATCCTAATAATTCTCATAATATTAGGAGAATAATGTCTAGGTACGCCAAAACAATACCACTGACAGAATCAACGATCTCTCCAGTTTTCTTTTCAATATACCAGGTATTTTGAATGAAGGCATAAAAAATTGTCTTCTCTTGAAGCATCAAACCAAAAACTCCTCATATGCATTTATGATACTAAATGTAGGAAACAGTACACCATCTAATTGTTTCTTTTTATGCTTGCCTTTGCATCAGTCTCTCTCCTTATTCATCCAATGGCAATGAGTGCCAAGGTCAGTTTAGTTGTATGATAAAACAACTGTGTAAATTTAGGATGTCTTATTCTTCTATTTTACTATGTAGGACACTTGTTTACTCTCCAATTCACTTTTTTTTTCACACTCTTTTTTAAGAGAAGTCATGAAAACTACAATGTTATTGAGGTGAATGGTCAATACTTTTTTCAGAGCATTAACTTTTTTTTTCTGTGTTACCAGTAATGTTTTCTTTCCATACAGAACTTACAAGTTCTGTTTCTGCCTTCACAACTACATCATGCTAAGTAAATACTCTCTCAAAAAAGGCTCCAGCAAGGAATGGCAAAGTGCCCAGTCCCACTACTTTGAGGTATTTCTCCATTCCTCCCTGCTCTGCAATCAGAATTTCTAGTAGTACTGTGTGGGAGCAATGAGGTTCTGCACTGACATTTTCCCAAATAATATCAGAGATGTAGGAGAATTATGGCAACAGATGTGCTGTAGTGACACTCTTCCTGTGCTGTTTTCCAGTGAACCTTAGAATGGTTGCATATATTAGAGCAGTTCGGCAGTGTGTTATGTTGGGACTGGGTTACTGAGAACTTGGGTACCAGATCAACTTTCTACTATTACTGTAGTATCTAAAACCAATCTACTGAAAAATACTGCCCGAGTGGTAGAGAAATTGCAGCTGAGATATGCATAGAAAGTAGCAATTCCAGAACACATGCAAAAATGAGGGGGAATTAATGTCTCAGTAGTCAACTAAAATTCAGGATAGAGAAATAGGGTATTTTCCATATTGCCTTAAGGGAATCTCATTTTTGGCTAAGGCAGGGATGTCACATCCCTGTGTGTTTACCCATCCACTTTAAAGAGTGTTGCCAGCCAAGCCTGGAAAACACAAACGCTAAACTTACCTCTGGTGAGCATGGTATTTGCATTTTAAACAGAAATCTTGTGTCAAATAAAATTTTTTTCTTCATTTTGCTACTTTATTCCCTCAGTGAAAGCACTTTTCAACAAAATATATTTTGATAGAAACTACAGATATTTCAGCAAAACATCAAGCTCCAAAATACTTCAGAGAAATGTGGCAAGCCATTGGTTTGCAAGAGTCACAGTATAAGCAACTTATTTAATAACACAAAATCTCCAGAGGTCCCTTCCAACCTTTATGATTCTGTGACTCTGTGACTCAATGGACTGGCCAAAAAAACCCAAATCTTTCCATGAGCCTGGGAGAAATGCCCTTAATCCAATTTCTTTGTGAGAATTCTCATTTAAGACAATTCTTAATATATTTCATGCAAGTTGCAGTGGATTTTGGTCATTGTTCTTTTATACATAACATGAGGCTATATGTCAGCTCTTAAGGTAGCCCAGTGGGAAATGCAGTTTACAAGAAATCTTCCCTATAACAAATGCATTTAACAAGGATTTAGGGTCAGCTGACTAATATAAGGCATTGGAGAATGTAATTTACTGCGTAAGTCTTTAGAGGTCAAAACTGACAACATTATTAATTGTACTATCAAAGAACTTGACTATACAAGCAATATAAACATCACCAAGCACTAAGTAAGGAAGAAGAAGGTTTCATCCAGAGTCTACTCATGTGTCATTTTGACAGGGCAGGTAACGCTTCCAGGATAGCCTGCCAGGCCATCACCTGTGTTTATAACACTTTTGGTTTCTTCACACACACATTTTAGTATGGTGCATTAAAATTTTGCTGTTCAGCTTTAGAGAAACTCATCTACTACGCAGTGGTGTTGTCTCATCTGAGTTAAAACCATATGGTCTTTCCTTACGGATAATAAGTTGTACTGTCAGGAAGACAATCATATGCAGAGTGAAGTTACACGTACTTTTTGTGAAGTCTCCTAAAACTAACTTGGATATCAATTTAAGCCCACCAGGTTATAACATCTGCAAGAAATTACAATGGTAATCAATTGTTTTGGATAATGCTGTTGCCAATCCTAATACTACTGTTCAATAGTCTAATCCTTCCCAAAGAGAAGCAGGATGCTAAAATGAATTATGTGGCAAAACTACCAATGTATAAAAATAGAATCCAGAAAACAATTTTTAAATACTTTGAGTAGAAATTCAGCAAGTTAAACCAAGGTAGTACAATATACCAGGAAAATACGTACAAAATGAACACTTGACAGACATAGCTCATATTTAAATAGCATGCATTTGTGTCCATTTGAAAAATGTCCATATGCAGGAATACAGAATAGCTTTATTTGTACTCAACATTAATCCAATCAAAAATATCAGGAGAAAGTATATTCTGCCCCTCGTGCTTTAAATCAGGGACCTGTACGTCACTACTATGTCACCTGCAGTTTAAAATTCAACCCAAAGAATAATGCATCTCCAAGGTAGATTTCTTTCCAGCCTTGGAATAAGTGTTTGAATAAATGACTTCTTAACCTAATTAAGTTCCTTGTCTAAGAAACACAAATGCAGATACTTTTATGTGAATTACAATTCAAGTTCATATACTGACGCATTTGCCAACCTTGAAACTTAATAGTGTAAAAATAACTGTTAGGAAACATTTAGATGAAATGTCTTGTTTCAACCTGTAATAAAATAAATATTTTACCATAATGCCTCACAGATTCATAAGAAAACTAACCTAGGCATCATATCTTTCCTTATCTGCTGAAGGAGGTGGCTAAGGAATGTGAAACGATACTGGCAAATGGTCTCAGTAACCTCCCTGGCTGTCAAATCTTACACTGCACAAGACTAATAGCTCTTTTATAGAGCATCTCTCTTAGCAACACTCCACAAATCCAAAAGCTCAGAACATCAACTTTTTAAAGGAAAAGTGACAAAGTTTCACTAGCACTGATAAGCTGCATTTTGATCCAGGAGCAAGACACAGGACTCAATAGCACATGGATTATAAAGATAATGAATGAGGAGTCCTATGGCTTGATTATATGGAAACAAAGTATTTAAGTTAATTTTACAGGGTAAATTTGCAGTCATGGCCTACACATTTGCTCCAAATGCTGTTTCTCTGCTGAGAGCACAACAGGAGGTACAAAGAGCCACAGAATTTGTGTTAGCTCTCTAAGTTTAAGGTAGGAGTCACCACTCCATGGCTCATGTGCCATAAGAGATGCAATACACTCTCAGCTGTGGCAGAACTTGTATCTTAAACAGAGGAAGAATTATAAACTAGTGTGACACTGCCATCAAACAAGCTTGTAAAGCAAAAAAAAATTCAAGGAGCAAATAACCAAAATGAACAATTTCCAGCTGGGAAGACACCCAGTGATTAGAAGATCTGCACAGAAGCACTAACGCTTAACAGTTGCCTGCAGGCCTGGCATTGCACAGTACAAGGCTTGCCTCATCTGTGATTGATGCAACTTCAGAAAAATAAAATTGTAAGGGCAAAAAGCCCACGGAGAGAGCAGCCAGGGCCTCACCTGCATCATTTTATGAAGTAACTTCAAAAGTTACTTGAAATTTTGTTATAAATTGGTTAAATTGTTATCATGAATAAAAAGCTCAGAATGTCAACATACAAAATAAAATCTAATGTACTATGATGACATGAAATTCCAGTTTACAGGCAGCAGAAAAAGGAGTAAAAGAATAAATCAGCAATGACGTGCACAGCAGTGACCCAGAAAAAGCAGAGAGCAATTGATGGGATTCTACCTTCATATAATATAATGATGATAGGGATTTGAGGAAGTACTCAAGTGATATAGCAACTCAGAATACATTTTCGACAGTTGCATGTAAACAATTTTTCTTGCAAGTGATGAGACTTTTTTGTAACTGAATACCTGTCCACAGTAGAATTCTGCTCACTGTCATCTACAAATACTGCCATCAATTTGCTGAAATAATTGAAAAAAATACCCTGAAAGTGTGATAGCTAGTAAAAAAGGTGATTAGACAGTGCATGCTCAAATGGAGCACACGTTTTGACTGGAAGGAAAAATGGTTGTTCTGCCTTACCTGAACATGCAAGAAGTAAAGTCTGTGGTGATAATGACTTCTTTTTCAGATTCTATGGTACTAATAGTAAAATATTACCTAAAAGCACCATCAGGATGAAAACTTTTCTATTATTTGTTCACATGTCAAAAATTATGCTCTTCACTCACTCTGTCATCTAAACACATGCTCATCAAATCACCAGAGCACTCATAGCCTCTCCAGTGAAGAAAGAGACAATACTCTGCCATGGTGCTCACTGGCTGCCCAAATGCCTTTCAGACATTTGAAAACTATCAGCTTGAAGTATTTGTAAGAGATACGTGAAGAATTCTCATGAAGACTGCAACCCATTCAAAGGGAAGACAAGGACTTGTTAAGTGATCTAGCTCTTCTTATACACTCACATTTAATCTCAATAGCTCCATGCAGGTATTGCAGTTCAGAGGCTGACACTTAGGAAAATCCTATACTTCATCTCTTTGCCTGTACTGTAAAGTCATTAATTGAAGAAGTCCTGATAGTTTTTTAATTTCTCTTCCATCTAATCTGGTAACTGATCTTCCATGGTGTTACTATGCCTTTTGAGAAATCATTGATTATTTTTATCTTCTCTGTATTGGATTTTTGGAATAAATTGCTTTTAGATATTGGTCATTTTTTGGAAGCAAAAAGCATTAAGGAAAAGGAAAACCCTCAAATCAGTGCAGCTTCATTCACTAAGGTGAAGGATTCTTGGCCATTGTAAAACAGAACAAAACCAAAAAAAGGAAGATACTTTGCAACCTACTGTATGGAACTGCTTTAGCAAGAGGATGGGACTCAATGTCCAGAGATTGCTTCCAACCACTACAATTACATGATAATATTTTTGAAGGAATTCCAGACCTGTGTCATGGGATACTTCCCACTAATACACAGAATTTAGGCTGTGTGATTCTGACTTGAAACAAGAAAAATGCTGAACAATGAGATTACCCAAACAGATATCCAGCCTCTGAATGACTTTGAATGTCTCTCATAGATTACTTGTATACTAGGATCTAAGTACAGATCAGCAATATACTTTTGATTTTCCTGTTTGTTCCTGTTCACCATGTTTTTGTTTGCACCGCAAAATAGTCTCTGAGTGCATAAACTGGATTCAATTAGGCTAACCCACAGGATGCACTTCATGATCTCACCTGACATGCTTCCACCTCTACTGGGTGTTCAGTCCATGGGATCAGTGTAGAGCTAGTCCAAAACAAAACCTAGGAAACTGTTTGTTTGCTAGATCCTCAGCATCACCTGCTTTTCTACATAGATCTTCTCTATTGTGCAGCACATCTTGTGACAGACAACTTTGGAAAAGCCTGTAATTTTCTGTAGTGTCTAAATATAACTTGAGAGAAATATGAGTAGCTCACAGTTGTATTTTGAATACAGTCCAGCCTATAAATACATAAAAGTTAGACATCATTGGCCAGAATCGTTCAGGATTACCAAGGAAAATATGAAATTATAGATTTAATTCTGAAATAATTGGTGGATTATATAAGGACAGCACAATAGAAATCAGTGGAGTTAAAACTGACTATGCCATCTGTGAACTTGGCTTACAGACTCATTTTGCTAGTGGATATTGGAAATAAAACTGCAGTGCACTGATAACCTTCTTTTTAAGTTCCCTATAAATACACTGACTATGGCAATAATGCTATATGTTTAAGCAATTAGTTAGTCCATATATACTAGTAAATTAAAACATTATCACTCAGCTCTAACCCATTATAATTGTAAAATAGTGGTCTACCCTGAGAAAAACACAAGGTTAAGAACACTTTCCAAGTTGCATGTATTTTAACAACCCACATAATTTCTTCATGTGACCTATTTTGGATCACCATCTCTTTCAACAACCTTTTCAGAAATCCTAATCAAACCTTTTCATCATTAAACTTCAGGATCATCAAAATATTTATTAAGTCTTCATTCTGTGTATATTCAAATTTATAATCTTCTGCAATATTAATTTGTATGTATGTTAATCATTTAAGATATAGAAAAGAGATGTAATATTTTTGTGCCAAAAATTCACAGTCACCAGCAGAGTTAAACAGCAAAGTTAAAAATAAATAATTTTCTGCCTCTTATTTTATTGCTAGTAGACAGATAGTGCAGAGAGAAACATACCATGGATCCCATTACATTTATAATGCCACTGAAAAATAATAAGCATTGTGTTAGCATTCATGGAACTCCAGGCTCTTGAAGTTATGTTAGTTATTTTCATAGAAAGAAATGAAGTGACTAATCCTGTGCAACTGAAGAGTCTAATATTATCTTGTGGATCCAGATAGCTCCTTCCTCCCTTCCTTACATTTTCTAAGCCAGAATGTTCACAGTCTTTTCCATGTTTGGTTTCCAAACCTTTATAATGCCTGTGATGTTTCAAATGCATAGTTTCCATTCCATAGGGCCAGATTGTCTTGCCAGGCTGAAGGGCCAGGGTAAACACATTTCCAATTTCATAACTGCTTGTTTTAGTAATTCTAGATGGAGAGGCTCTGAAATTGGTATACGCTCATTTTTCTGTTTACTGAAATGCTGTTTCAACTCTGAATTATTCCCATAGCATTTAACTTGACAGAGTCCACACGTGTAGCATAATGTCTAACAAGGAACCAGAAAGAGGGACTCCAAATATTTACTGATGAAAAAAATAAAGAAAATCAGCACCCGATATTCAACATCCTTGAAACAACGCAGACTTCATTCCACTTAAGAAAAAGCTCTTGCTACTATCATCACTTTATTGGAGCGTAGGGGAACATGTTGTCTCTAAGGTTATTTTAACAAGAAAATTGAAAGGAAAAGGAGGTTTCAAACTATGTAGAATGTTGATAACTTTGACTCTAATTAACTTTTACATGAAGAGAGCTTTCAAACTGAAGGATATTTTAGAACTACGGTGATTTTTCGTTATTGTGGTAAACTAAAATTCAACTTGAAGGTACCTTGGGTTACGTATTTTGGTCCCAAATTTGTTGCGTTGTGTCACAAGTACTCTGAGACTCTTATCATTATTATCTTATCTGCATAAGAGTGGTGTCTAGAAGACTCAGATGAGATCAAATCTCTATCATCATAGGTGGGTATTTTATAAGCATTCTTCGACCCTCACATTAATGAAATTCAAATAAAGAGAAAAGGAAAAAGACAAAGATTTGGTAAAGTAGTTGCTTTGAGTCACAAAGGGTGCATATTTCCTGCCTTGCAATTGGTCTAAGAGTGGATTCATGCATGTTGTACTACCTGTAACCCACGTTCTGGGCGTCCACACAGTCAGGAAGACCATATAAGTAAGTAAATACTAAGCCATCTAGTACAACATGATTGAACCCTGGTAGGAGGAGACTTACTGAATCGCCCACTTGGTGGCAAAGTCACTCAAATGCTTCAGATTTCGCACTTTTTCAGTGGATTTTACTTTCTGATAACTCCAGTCTCAATAACATGCTAGAGGGCATCTTCCTGCCTAATTTCTTGTCAGAAGAATACAGCTTGTGTGCTCTGAGGCTCCTTCATGGTGCAAACCAAAGCCCATAGTATATGTAACCAAGTGAGGATTTGACTGGAAAGCACACTTTTGATTCAGACTGCAACACTAGCTCATACATGTGTTGTGTCACTCTAGGAAGAGTTTTGCCTGCTCTACCAGTCAACCCCATGGCATTACATGGCTCCGCCTGCATGGCACAAAACAGTACACTTTGGACATCTGGTCAGTGCTTCCCATTTACCAAGCTTTAAGACTCCAGGAAGGTCTGCAGCTTAAAATGGGCTTGTATCCAAGTGACTTGGATTTGAGTGTTTTCTACATTAACCATCTATTTCTGGGAGAACAGCCAGAATGAATAAACCCAGACCCCCTACTAGCCCAATGATTTGCTATCCAGAGTACATTTTTTTCCTTGGTCAATATATACTCCACAAAAATGGCTACAATAGCTCAATAACTTTACCATTACAAAGGAGTGAATTCACTCCCTTTCCAACATTTTTCAATTATTTTACATTCCTGAAAGCAGCTATATTTTAAAGCTAGTAATATGAAATCTTCAGTGGGATCACTAGCCTTATAAAACTTATTATGTAATAGAAGGTAATTTCATTCTCCAGGTAATTCATGTGTGACTTACAATTTTTATTTTCTCTTGGTAATTTTTTCTCTCATCAGGAAAGTAAGTTTTGTGGGTATATCATGTATCATTTTTTAAATAACAAATTTTAGTGTTTGTTATCTGATACCACATTCATTATTTTAAATAAGACTGGGGAATCTAAAACTATAGGAAAATAAAAGTGTCATATATTTCAAATCAATAAAAAGAAAGCTTATTAGGCACATAAACACTTATAAATAAGTGCTAAATTAGAATGTTAGGAAATGCTGGTTCCTCCATGAGTCTTGTGTAGATTGAAAAAGTCCCATTTCTTATGTGGTAATCAAGGGCAGAAATAGCACACACATTCGCGTGTCCAGGAAATCTTTTCCTTTGAGCAGGTCCATGGAGGTTTTCTTCAGACAAATTATTTTTTCCATTCAGATGAACCTGAAGATTTTGACCATCTGAGCGGGAATTTTGGATGACCTCAGGTGCCAGACAACGCCACTGTAGAACTGGGATCAATTTAGAGCAAATGTGATCTGAGTCCAACGTGTATTGGATGCAGTGGATACCACACATTAAATCCAACAGGTTCTGGGATTGCTAGGTTCAGTAGATGCATAGCATGGTAGGTTTGAAGACGTTAGGAAGTTTATAGATAGAAAAAGAGAGAATGTCACCAAAGAGCATTTGAACCTGTATTCTTTGTCTTCTGGGAAAGGTGTTCTAGTAAAAGATGACAGGCATCAGAGTCTCTTGCTTTCAATGCCAGAAACAGTTCAACTCATCTTGAATAATTTACTAGTAACTGAATCGGGAAAAGGAGGGAAGAAGCCAGAGAGATATTATCCTTTACCCTAGTGGTAAGGGAAAATAAAATGAGGTGAGTATGTCCACCATGCCTGACATTTTTACTGTAAGAAAGCATTAGGTAGATTTGCTCAGACACAATGGATTTGGCCATGCAGGTGAGATGGGGAGGAAATCTTTGTGGTCACAACACAATTAATAACAGCTGAGTTCTTATCAGGATTAGATATTGAGGCACATTCACACATCTCGTGTCTGAGCAGTTTTGCTCATGATACAGGACTCCGATGAGCTAAGCAATGTGCTGTGGGTTGTTGGTTTTTTTCCTGGATGGAAGTTTAAATTGCCCAAGTATCTTGCACTTATAGAAACGAAACTGAGCAAGGGATGTAAATATGTTGGGGACTCCAGCCCCAACTCACCCAAAAGCATAGAAGGTTTCTATACCTGGTACAGAGCATTGAGCTCAAGTGTCCTAAATTTCAAACTGGAGCTTAAACAACAGAACAGAGTGCTGGATAAATCTTAGCTAGGTAGACAGAGAAAAAAAAACCCAGCAATAAACAAAAACAATTCAGATGGTGTAAGAAAGATACAGTGAAAGTAAGAAATTTATGTCAGGCACCTGATAGCTTATTAGATTGCATATTAAATAAATTGCATAATTTCCTGCTGTGTGTGAATTTCCTGCTGGCATTCTTGGAGCGCTTAAAGACAAACGGAATGAAATTTAAATTAGGTGCATGTAATGAAAGCATGGAAGCACCTATTCCAATCCATATTTATTTTAGCATAAACATAAACATTTTTGTAACTATTATATTGAATGAATGTGTTTTCCTAAAAATGAGTTATCAGCTTCCCAGGGACACTTTGAGGTTGACCAAAAGGTCTAACTGTACCTGGCTGCGTTTCTCTATTAGATCTGTTCAGTTAATCCTACATCTGAAACAAATTAATATTTAAGGAACATTAAGAATATCAGTGGAAAAAACAACATGCAAACAAACAAACAAGAGAAACATGTTGTCCTTCCAGTTTTTCAGAGTTATGTGAAAGTTGAGAGGCGTGTAACCACACGTCACACTCCATATATTTACCAAAACCAGCAAACACCAAGTTCTAAATACAAAGAGGAAACTATAACAAGATAAAATAATTTTTACTTTTTCTCATCTATCACACTGCATCTCTGTGAGCTGACTGTAAAGTTTGGCCCCCATAAAAACAATTTGAGGACTAGGTTCTAGATTGTATTTCAGCCCCTGTTGAAATATGTCTGCAGTAGCTGAGCAGTTGGAGGGAGTTTAATGTGTCATGCTTTACCTTTCGAGCTGTTAGCAGAAGTCTTCAAGTTTTATGCCACAGCCCATTTAATACATTCTTGTAAGCTCATTCTGAATTTGACTCTTCTCACTACTTTTTTTCATAGATCAGAAGGCTCAAGGTACCTCTGTTACAAGTTCAGATTTGGTTTTCTCCTAAATATCCTTCAAGCAAATTCAGTTTAGTAGCATAAGCAACTGACTTTGAAGGAGTCATACACTGGCAAGTAAGCATGGATGGAGATAGGAATTAATGAAGTGTCACAAAGAGTTGGAAAGCAATATTTGTGCGCTAACAGTGGTGTAGTAACATTGTGAGGCTGTGTGGCAGAAGGGACTTCATACGAATGAGATGGAGCCATAGTGTTATTGGGTAAATGAGATGGTTTTCAGTTCCGCAGCAGGTGTGGGATACATAACAGGGGGGCAAAGAGAGACTTTGTAGAAAGTCCTAGCTTGGGAATTTCACCTTTAACTTCCGTTACTCTGCCTCTCTGTATGTATAACCACAACAGCCTTACCCCAGTCTCTTGCTTACTGCTTCAGTTCTGCCTGGGGCAGGGGAGGCAGTGCAGAGCAGAGACTTTGAGCAATAAATACCATCCTACCTTGTGCATGTTGCTGCCACCGGACAGAAGCACTGTAGAAGTACATCCATGCTGACTTACATGTCCTCCAGCATAAGCAGAGCAGCCTTTCTATGCCTCTCTAAATAGATGCCTATGTTTCCTTTACCTTTTGCTGACTTTGCTCCCAGACGTAAGCTCCAACTTCCACAAATAGATTTACAGCAATCAGTGTGGCTACTCATGTGAGTAATGGCTCACAGCTGGATGCAAATAGTCATGAGCTCCCTACATTTTCAGTTTTTGAATTTTAGTATTTTTCTTGTTTTTTTTTTGTTTTGTTTTGTTTTCACAGAGAAATCAGATAAGTAAATTGCTTTTCCTAAGCTCCTCTATGTTTAGGATCAAAATGATCAACACAGTAAGACAAATAAGGAATTTTATTAAAGTTATCCCAATACTATTGCAACTCATAGCTTTTTTGTGGTTGTTTTATCAAGCTCTTTTGCTGATATTGTCTTTAAGAGCACTAAACCCCTCTCCTGTGATTTCAAAGCATCCCCAGTAGTACTAAATCCAATTGAGGTGTTCAGAGTTCATCAAGGAGTGCTGAGATTTTTTTGTGAGGCCTCTCTGAATTTCATTTTTCACCCAGGTATCCCATTGCTGGGAGTTTGTGGGTTGACGTATGCAGTAATAATCCCTAATGACAGTGCCTTCATCAGAAGCAACTAGAAGAAATTGATGTTATTTTCTTAGAATGTTTTATCTTAATAAATCCAAACAGAAACCAAAAACAAAGACAGGAATCTCAGGAGGGAAAAAGAGAGGATTATTTTTTCTAAGGAGACGATTTTTACATAATTGTGCCTACAGTGTGAGACAGGCTTTCAAAAAGTGTTCAGTGTCCAGATATTACTTCTGCAAAAATGCTGTCTGGATCTTCAGAGAATTTAAACTGCATGACATTGGCTACTGTATTCATGTCTTAAAATCCTTCAGGTTCTCTTGAAAGCTCAACTCAGTAAAGAGGCAATACTATCTTTTGAAAATCCTTGGGCTTCCTAGGAAATGTCACAAAACTAACTTCTCAGAAGGATGTTGCAAAGGACTTCCTCTCTGATCCTTAAAACAGTGAATGTTTAAACAAAAGGCATTTCAACTGAAATCTAGATGAAAATATAAAACAAATATCTGGCTTTTTTAGTACATTTCTTCTGTAGTCCTTTATACTTACTGCTTTATGATTTATGTCTATATAATCATCTCTCCAACCTTCTTTTCCTGTAGCTACTTCTGTACTATCTATCTGTGGATTGTATAGCTCATTATCCCTACTGCTGTTCCTTCCTTGCAATTACTAAAATACTTTGTCCCAATCTCCCTGCTCATCTCCTCTCCCTGCCTTCAGGCCAAGTTCAACTTCCTTTCTTGCTGCAGCTTTAGCAAGGTGATACTCCTTTTTTCATGCTCTCCCTCTCACCCCATTCATCTGTATAAAAGCCTTCCCCCAACCATGACTGACCTCTTCTTTCTTGATAGTCTCTTACTGTACCTGATATTCAGTGAAGGACAAATATCACCCAAAGAGAGAAGAGTGAAGAAAGTCACAAAAGTTACTCAGCACAAAGGCTACGCACCCTGATTTTTTTCAGTATGAAGGAGTATTTTCCTAGTGCCTCCTATGTCTGTGGCTACTTAATTCTGGCTAAAATCTGCTGCTTTTATCTGTAAATTTTGTAGCACTGAAGTTCAAATAAATAATTGTATGTGAAAATTTGTTTAAGTCAATAAAACTATAAAACTTGAAAGGCGTAGACCCAATATTTCAACTACATTCTCTTGCCACAGATGTTTCAGAAGCTGGACTTTGTGGAAAAGCAGTGTTAAGATGGTTACTGTCAGGTCAATACAGCAGAGATATGACTATCTGGAAGTCTTACAACAATCTGAAGAGGAAACAGCTTTGAAGAGAGCTGTATCTCTCCAGCTAGAGGCAGAGGCATGTCACATATCATAAATTTGCATTTGCTGCACATAGCAATCTCACAACATAATGAATAGGCAGGAGCAGGCACACTGGCAATATAACATCTCCTTTCTTACAAAGGTTGTCTGTAAATATTAAGACTTTGGATGGAGAGATAAGGAAGTACAAACTGCTAATATCTGCCCACTGCCTCATTGGAAAATGACTTCACTTACCACTGCTGGGAGCACCTAAAAGAGCTCACAGAGAATATAAACACACACATGCAAATATCAATTGTATCTGTAAACCTAAGTCATTTTCTCTGGGCTGTTGGTTTTTACCTCATTTTGTTCAGACACAGCAAATAGATGTGTCAGCTTTTTGTTGGTTCAGTAACAGAGAAAAGTCTCTAGAATCCGATTATCCCAATTCTTATATAGTCTACAGTTATTTAAAAGCAAGTAGTTGGGAGATTTAGCTTTGCTTCAGAAATCAAGTAATCTTATTGTTCCCCAATAAGTATGGCATGAATCATACCACTACAACAATCCCTCTACATTCCAGTCTTAATTGTTGCCAAATTAAGAAAAGAGTTAAATACATCGTACTGTGAGAAAATGAATATTTCTGGTCCCTGCTGCTACATAACATGGCAGAGACTTCCTCTAAATGTAAACCAGATCAGTTTACTAACAAAAACTGTCCCTTGAAAGCGTTAGTCAATCATTTTTCATCTCACCAATTATTTATGATCTGTTAAACCCTCAGACTAATTTCACACACACACACACACACACACACACAAAAGGTGACTGTTACTTCTTTATCAAAAGGGATCCCTGTGAGCTTCCAGCCTTTCCTAGCATTTGACAGGAAATTCATTGCAATAATGAAGTACTATAGCTACAGCTCTGTTAAAAAACATGGCTTTTGTTTTTTAACAAAGTTGTCACAATTGCCTCCCACTTGAACCCATTTTACACGTCTCACAACATTTTTTTACCTGTGATTATTTATTTCACTTGTGTAATTACATTACATGACTATGGATCACCTGAATGCTGAGGGGCTCCCATTGCCATGGAGGACACATCCTGCTGAGAGCAATACACAAATGAGTGGGCAAGTAGTTGTCACTCCAGAGCATTTGCATTCAGGGATTCAAAACATGCATATCTGCCACTTCACCACACATCACCCAGGGGGTGCATCCAGACCTAAAGGTGCTGGTACAGCCATGCCAGTGCTGAGAGCTCTGGTCCTGGTCCAGCAGAGCAGAAAGGAGTGAATATTTCAACCAAGTACTGGGGGATCCAATTTACCAGCTCTCAGAGGAAAAAGTTGGTAGTAGTTATGTGACTGGCAGGTCTAGCAAGGACAGTTGATTCATCAGTTGGGGCTCTATCTCCTCACAGGCATAAGAACAGACTTGCATTCATAATGGCGTTCACTTGTTTAAAAGGTTGGATGAGGGGAGACACAAGTCTGTATGTAAATAGTCAATTTCTATTCAGAAGACTCTATTTTTGACAGGTTTTATGGAAAAGACATGTTTGTCTTATTTTAATGAAGTTTCCACCTCAGTAAATCAGCATAGTTTAGGAAACATCTTATTAAAATCAGGTTCTGTTTTTGAATATCTCTGATGCTCTGCCTAGCTGCATGCAGTTCCTTGTTTTCTTAGCTCATTCTGCATTATCTTACCTACAAAACACTTCAGAAAAAAGTATTTTTGTGTAAAACATGCCAGCAAAAATCAATGCATAAGTGATAGAGAAAGAATTCTGACTACTGCCTGCTTTACCTACAACACATGAAATTTAACCAGCAGAGCTTGAATTCAATAAAAAAATGCATATTAAAAATTAAAAATAGCAAGTGCAGAAAATTGAATTGAATCAGGGCTCCCCTACCACCTGGGAAAGCATGTGGAAAATGTTTTATTGCACAGAAGCGTCCAGCCGATATTGACCAAGACCCCCTTGACTTCCTCTAGAACATTTGTTGCATTAAAAACAACCCCTAGAAGCAGCGATTTATTTCTGAATTCTCTGGGTGAGCAGAAAGACACAAAGGTCCTAAATCTGCTGACTAAGATAAATTGCAGCTTGGTATATATTTAACAAATGATAATGCAAAATGCAGGAAAATATACATAGAAACAGCAGATAGCAATGGAACTGGGTACATGACCTGCCTGAGAAGTTACTGCACACAGCCAAAGAGCAGATAGAACTGCAGATGAATTCCCTCAGCTTCCAATCCCTACAGAAATAATCTACTATTAAGAGAACTCACATTTCTCCCTGCAAGCGAATCCTTCAACTGCATAACAAAGTTGACTGGGAAATCGCTGTTACAGTACGAGAGACAAAGTTTTTTTAGAAGATAGATTAGAAGAAAGAAATGTGCTGAATTTCACTTTTTAAGCATCCAAGAGGAAAAAAAAATATGCATACAATAATAGGAATTAAAAAAAAAAAAACAGCAGAAAGTATCAGAAGAGTAAGCAAATGATTATTAATAGACACACCTCCTCCTGTACCACAGCTGCCTCCTGCCCAGAGCCTTGTTTCATGCTTTGAAGCCAATATTGGCCAGAATTTAAGACAGGACACAATGGACCAGTGGTCTAATAGGACACAGAAATTCCTGTGGTCATATTTTATAGACAGGTGCAGTTAACCCTGGTTTTTTTTGTTGTTGTTGTTGTTTTGTTTCGTTTTGTTTTTATATCTCCTCACCTGTTTCTCTCTGCACATAATGACTGAAGAAGCATCCCATCAAATGTCACTGCAAGCCTCTGGCAGACCAGGTCCTACCTTGGGCCAGAGCTCAGCAGCCAAGCAGTAAGTGCAGAGCTACAAGAGCATCTCATAGAGTAATGCAGATGAGAAAAAACAGAACCTGCTACTGCCTTGCAATCACTTGCCTTCAATCTGCTCGATTCTCCTGCTTCCAGGCACGCCAAAGAAGAACGCTATGTACCAAGGCTTCCCTCTATCCATTTAAGAGAGCAGCTAAGAAAAGAACTTGGAATTAAAAACTGAGAGTTCCAACCTGGAAACTGGCATAATGAATTAAGAAGACATATTAAAAAGGGAACTTGCTGATGGTAGCTAGGAAATAAGACAGCTTAATAGAAAAAAAAAATCATGCTTATATATTAATTATCCTCTCCTACTGATGCTCCTTTATTGTTGCAATGTTTCTACAGCACTACCACAGTGTGGGACACAAACACCAGGGATGAAAATCATTCTACAGAGGATTCGAGGAGCTGTTTTGGAATAAGGAGCTCCACAGAATCCATTGCAAGGCAAGGATGATATCATTAAAAAAAACTACCAAGACCACACACACACATCAAAAAGAAAAACACCCCAAAAACCAATCAAACAAAGACATAGTCATGAATATCATTCTATCTCAAAATGACAACAGGCTTCACCATCTGGGTTGAAAGGAAAAAAAAACAGTCACAACTAATTTCATGGAGAGAAGACAGGTTTCACTCTCTATCACCAGCATACTTTTAATTCTGCATATGACTGAAACTTCTGCCTGTGCCAATAAGTTTTTACATTTTCCTTCTTCAGAGAGCCAGCCTTAACAGTTTCCCAAAGCTGTAGACTTGCTTAAAGAAAAAGAGGCCAGCAGAGCAATCAACTGTTATGCTGATGCTACGCCTTTTCCCTTTTAGAAGTAAGGACACCTGTTTTTCTCCTGAACAAATTTTCACACACTATGTAAGACTTTGCATCCTTTCTGAGGTTTCTTAGTCTGCGTAAGTCTTGGTTAATTGAGGAACAATTTCAGGAGCAAGTGGAATCAGGAGTGTGACACAATAGGATCATGTATTCTTCCTAAGGCCTAAATCATGAGGCTTCAAGCAAAATAAATATTCTGAAATACAGAATTATTAACCAAATAGAAATGTATTTCTTCATTCATTTTCCAATTTTTCTAACTTCTGCTGGGAAAATGCAGATGGAGAGGGGATTCAGATAGTTCAGTTAGGAGAAATAAAGCAAAACAAAACAAAAATCAACAAATGAACAACAAAAAAAACACACAATCTACTCTTTATACTAGCTAGATATTGTCACTGACTTAGAGGAATGTGTGCTATTAATGCTTTTTTATCTTTTACTAGCTAACATACTGTTTTATTGTGCTAAAATAAATACTACTTTTGTCTAGTTAAAGTTCAGTGATGTCTCCATTTAGGTTAGTCTATTGGCAGGTGGGAACATTCTCCCCTACTATGATCTGTATTCATGAGGACTGTGACCCACCCATCAGACAGCTAATGGTGCAGCCAGACATGAATCACATATCTCAATTTCTTAGAAGCTCTGTGCTGTAATGACTTGCTGCTATTCTTCTGAAAGATCTGCAGAAACTCTTCTGGTACTCAAAACCAAGACAGATCTACGTGACATGTAGGTACAGAAAAACATTAAAGGGCAAGATGCCTCCAAATAATGCCTTAATTTTGGCACACAGCTGTGTTTCACAGAGCACTGAGGCATGTGAAAGCTCTGTACCACAAGCTTTGCTTTTCAGTGACATGACTAACAGCAATGTCTACTAGCCCTCAGCTGTGTAACACACAGTAGTGACGCTGTAGTCCACCTACAGCCTCCAAACACATTTGTTAGGATGCCTGGCAAATAGAGCAGACACAAGCAGAGGTGCATATGGGGAAGGAGAGGAAAGTCTGCAAGGAGGCAAAGTCTCCTCTCAGTCCACAATAAATCCTCCTGGAGCTGCCACTTGATGCATCCTTTCTGGATGTTTAAAAATCCCATATTTCATACCAGGCCTCAAGTTTGGGAAAGGCAAAGAAAAAGTCATTCACTGTTACTCAGGACAACTATTACAGTACTGCATGTTTAGAGATAATCTACAGAAAAGCAGCTGACCTGCTAACAGCGTGATACTTGAAAGCAACAGAAAGAAAAGCAACCACAACGCTCCAGAAAATTCTGAGCAACAAGAAAAAAATGAGAGCTTTGCAGTAAGATTGATCCTGATTTTTATTTTTTTTTAATAGCGCTGTACAGCCAAACAGATTTCACTGCTACCCATGTCTTGTTTAAAGATGAGTCATTGTGCTGACAAGTACTTTCCCCTCCTGTCTGCATCATTTTCTTCATCTTTGCCGATATCTGTGATAGGGTCTGATCAGTCCCAACGATCGACTGAATAACAGATTGTGAAAAATAATCTTTAGGTAACAAGAGATGATAAAATCTTTTGTTTGTTTGTTTCATATTTTTCCTTCTTTTTTCTTTAAGCATTTTAAACCAGCACCTACAACAAGGCTTCTTGTGCTTTATCCAAAATGCCAGATCCTGGCTACCTTTAGCAATGTGCTAAGGAAATATTCATTATTTATAGGATATGACATAGCATTTCTTACATTCCTGGTTCAGTCTTTGATCTCTCCTGACAATTCATTTTAAAGAATTTTGCTATCTTAAAAGGATATAATTGGAACAAGTTTTCCCTTCAAAAAAGATTTCAAAAAAAGAAGAGGAAGATAAGAAATGCTGAAACATCATTTATGTTCTTTTAGGTTTTAGAAACATGAACCAAGTTCAGGTTTACTAGACGGGATATATTTATATTTGTTTTCTTCCCCTTTAGCAGCAAACCACTAATGAATGCTTTATGACACCTTTATTACAGTATGTTCCTGTGAACTGCTCCTTTCAGTCTTTTGATCATGATCCAATGAAGAAGCTCAGTATGTCACCTTGGTGTCACTGCAAGTCATGATTGCAGGGCATTTTCTATTTGTCTGTACAGGCTGGGTGCTCACACTAAGTGTCCTGTGTACTTACTGCCTGCTGATAAGCACAACCAGTATTGCTGTGTGCCTACCTCTTGGGTGACTCAGCGCCCCAGAATGCACATGGGTGAAGTTACAGTGCATAATAAGATGCCAACAGAATGTCAGTCACTTAATTATTGTTTTTCTGAACGACAGGATTTTCTCAATATTCCTAAAACATTCGCCTTTTTGAAAACATCCATTCAATAAGTATCCATTCGATAAGTATATAAGATAGCATTTAAGGACACCAGAATGGAGATACAGAGCTAACTGACGTGAACAAGAAAATAATGTTGGTTAGTGCAGGCATCTGCACAAGGAAGAAAGATATTCCAGGATCTAAGAAACAAACCCCAAGTAATGGCACTACTCTGGCATCACTGGCAATGCCTGCCAAATTTTTGGCCAGGAAAGGTGCAATCTAGACTAGAGTCTGAAGGTCTGAAGCAGAAAGCAAGTTAACTTTGGCAGTGGAAAAATAGAGTGGTGTATATCACCGGAAGACTTGTAGTCTAGCTCATGCCAGGCAGATGTCAGTCCCTGAGGAATCAGTTACAGGTCAGAAAATACACAGAGAAAAGGGCTGTCACTCAAGTATGTGCGGCCAATACTTGTGTTTTGCCACAGAAAGTCAGAAGGAAATAAATTCCTGAATAGCAGTGCAGTCAGAGATAGGACCCATATCCTAATGAGATTTTTTCCTATGACTACATAAACGGGAGAATTGTTAATTTTCTTCTGCTATGGAAGTGCCTGTTTCACGTGGGAACATTTCACTCAATATCAGTCTTAGCTGTTTAAAGACAGCATGTAACAATGTTTACATCATGAGAAACATACGCCATTTCCAGAATATACAAGCAAGGATCTTTCTTCTGGATCACATTCTCCACATGTCTGGGATTGCAATAGCTTCCCTCATTTTGGGGTCCATAAAAGAGGTATCTAACTGCTTGAAAAAGAGAGCTAATATTTGAGAGCACACACAGATAAAATTTAATATACTTTTAGTATCTTGAAAGGATGCAAAAATGTATCATGAGTCAGATTGATACTAGCAAAGATAAATGTTTCTATTATTATTGCTATGTACAGCATACTGAATCATCTCTCTAAGCTAAGGTGAACAGTACCAGCAGAGGTTAAAAGAATATTGGCATTAGAAAATGTGATTGCTAATTTTCAATATCCATGTACTACTGCAGTTATGAAATCCTACCAAGGCTGCTTAGATGAGAGGCCCTACAAAATTTTAGCAGTATGTCTGACTACAGAACTGCCTGCTTTTTGACCACTTGATAGCTAGATAATTGCAATGGAGTATCACATAAAGAAGTGATACGAACTGTTTTGGAGGGAAGAATGCAGTTTGGACATCTACTGTCTTCTAATTTATTTCCCAATAAATGTACACTTTTTTTTTTTTTTTTTTTTTTTTTTTTTTTGTCAAATACAAGCACCAGAAAAGGAGTTAGCATAAACTCTTCACAGCAAACAGGGAAAGGGGAATACATTTTGTAGCTACTATGTCATAACGTCCCTGGGAGGAACACAGTGCTTGTATAGCCTGATTTAGGGATAAAAGGAAGGCCACAGGTCTTCTTGATTTATCCCCGGCATACATTTGAAATAGAGAAGGTTTCTGGCCATGTGTGTATGTCAGGGTAGTATATGGCCTCCAAAAAGTGGTGAGATAATGGCTTTTGTTGTTTCTAGTCTGTGACAATCTACAATACTGGAATACGAAGCCTTAGAGTGACAGAATGCTTTGGCACCTTGCCATCCTTCCGTCTCAGGCCTACAAAACATTTTTTCACAAGCAGCCTGTGGGCATTACAGATCTTCTAACTCTTGATCAGTCATGTAGGAAGTACAGAGGTTACCCTCTTGCCAACCAAATCTTCTAGAGAAAACAAAAATTATTAGTTAATTGGTGGAGGAAAGGTCAATCTCTAGCTTCCTAAATTCTTTTCCAAGAAATTATGTGAAGAGTAGTAGAGGCTTTCAGGTGTTTCAGGGAATGTGCCATCGAAGGGAGCCACAGGAAGGCCACATTTACAGAGGAAAAAAAAGGCTTCTCAAGAGGTCTCATGTTGCCAGCGTGGGAACAGAGAAACAAACTCCACTAAATTAATTACTCCAATTGTGCTAGTTACAATTAAAGAAAAGGGCTCCAGAAAGGTAGAAGCCACAAGCAGCATAAGGGCATGTGGGTCTCTCTGTTGCTCAGGTATCTGCATGAAGGCCTAGAAGAACAAAGATATTGGATGCAGGAAGATCTTTGATCAGGACGGAAGAAGTAGAACCATTACTGCTAGAAACCTCAGGAAAATATTTTTCAGCAGTTCTTGGAAGAAGGCTGTTTTTTTTATCGAGGAGCACAAAAAGGACATCTCTGTACAGATCAACACAACCAACCCACAAGAAAAGATGAGCTGTCCCTTTGCAAGACAAAAGAAATCAGAAGTCGTGAATCAAATACACAGCTATTCTATTTGCTCCTTAACCCTTGTGAAAGTACAGTGTAATTGTGAGACATTTTAAACTGGAAAAAATTGTATTTCTAAATGAAACTACAGCCAGATGCATTTTTTACACATCCTATGCACTAAAGATTTATGATAATTTATTTTTAAGAGCTGGGACGTCTGACTGAATCATCACTGCTGTCTGCAAAGCATATTTTTCTGCAGTCTGTTTTATTTTGGTTGCATACCTAGATTTGTAGATTTTAATTTGTTGCCATGATCTGCATTTTCTGATAATGCTGCTTTATGACAGTTGAATATTAAGTTGTGGTTGGATTTTTAGAAGTGGTAGATAACAAATAGCTCTTCTTCTATTTCTAGGTTTTTAAATGAAGAGCTTGTTTTAAAAATCCATTCTTTTGTCTTATGAATGTGAATTAAACACATTTTTTGAAGGAAAAAGAAATTAAAAATGAAAAGAATTGGAAAAAAATATACGTATTATCTCAACTCTAACTTCCTACTATATTGGACATGTTCTGTCTTCCCTGTGTTCAGTCCTGCTAAATTTCAGATCACTACAAATGTCTAACAGTCTTGATTACAACCCATGTACCTCCTCATCCTGGCATCTGGTGAATTTATCTTTGTGTGGTACATTTTGTGTATTTACAGCTACATCCAAGAGAAGTGTACTCTTCCTTTTGCATGTACAAACATATGTACAGTTATACATAACTTACTGCATGCACACAAACACACTCCACCATTTCTTCCTTTGTCCAAATACTTAGTTAGGAGAAGATCAGTGGGAAGTTAGCAGATGCTATCCTGATCTCCTCTACCTTCTGACTGGCCTGCTAAAGATCTTTCACCTTAACTTGCTGCTGTACGTCACACATTTTTTGTCCTTTGACTACTATTTCTGCAGTGCTCTTGACCTGAACATCCCTGTTTTCATTTTTGCTTTGTGGAGACACCTGTTTAGCACCTGAAAACAATGCAGGGATTAGGGTATCATTCAGGTGTGAGAAAGGCAGTAGGATTAACCCCCTTTAAATTTGCACATGGGTGCATACAAGCATAAAAATATAAACTGATATTGTTTTGTGGAATAGAGTAGGAAATAAGAATTAGTGCTTGGATCATAATATCTTCATTACAAGCAATTATAGAGCTCACTACCAAAGGAGAAGTGTTTGATATTGGGAACAAACTATGCATTCAAAATAGGAAAGGCAGAAGGCCTTCTCTTGATGAGTTTAAGCATTCAGTGACACATTCTTTCTTCTTTTGAGCTCACCCTGATTACTCTTTTACTCCCTTTATATTCCTACTGTAAGTGGGAGGGCAAAATGTGAGCTGTGCAGTAGCAACTCAGATGGCAAAACACAGTCGGCAATAAGCCACAAAAAATGCAATACCCAAAAAGGAAACAAAATTACTAGTATGACAGTGAAGTGAGCTGACACTGCATAATCAAATGGCAGGATACAAATATTTAATTAATTAATTGTAAAGAAAAGGAAAAAGAAAAGGAAAGAGAGATACTAAGGTTATTTCACTTATTTCTGCTCCATTATTTTGCTGCACCTCCCCAGTATATGACTTATTTATTGCTTTTTACAAGTTGTGGTAAAAAGAGTGGATAACTAACCTGAATTTTATCACTGTAGGAATCCTACTTCATATGACAGAAAAAATCCTGACTACCTCTTTCCCAACTCCAGGAGCATAAACAGTTCACAAACCTTCTCCACTCTTTTCGGTGTATTTCCAGTGCTGAATGTCTGTTTTAAGCACATAGAGCAACCTTGCCCTGCTCCTGCACCATACGGATTTAATGTACTTTAGCTTTTATGAAGAAAGAATTCTGCAGAATTACTTAAGCTGAAAAGCCACTTGCCTGAGCCCCCTCAGATCCATTATGATGTCATTGGATTTAAATGGATGGATGTGACAACACTGTGAATATTCAGGTAGTGGGGTGAATTCAAGTAATTTTTAAAGCTCACTCCAAGCAATCCTATTTAAACATGAGTGTAAAATTAGGTTACTTTTACAATAAAAAATAGAGCTGTGGAACACTGCTATATTTTTAAGTGCCGTAAGGATGGGATGCTGGCATGGCATCTCAAGGAATGGTAAATTCTTGATGTGCTGAATTGGTAACATCATTTCTAAAGGTTGGGAGGAAGTGACATGAAAGATTGAAAAGTTTTAAAGGACACAGCTGCAAAGCCAGCTACTGCATATCCTTGAGATGTTCCTACAAGGACTCTATGATGTACAATGCCAAAGGAAGAGAGATCTATGGAGACCGTTGAGACGAGGTACCTCTGTCAACGTTAATAAGAAGCGAGGTTATCTCACTGCTATGTTTGGGTCAGAAAAACACTGAAGTTTCTCAGAAGACACATGACTAAAGAGATAATGAAGTAACTGAAGAGCTACCACTTTTCCCATAATCTTTCCCCAGAATAAGAAGATTAATGATAAAATGATAAATGGCCTCACAATCTAAAGGAAGTGAAAGATCCTTTTTTTCTTTTTCCCTTCTCTGTTTTTCTTACTTACAATTCAGACACTATTTTAAGAGACTGTAGAGCTTTCTTGATCTCACTGAGAATGTCATTTTTATGGATATGTGCAGTGCCCAAGCACTTTAAAGTAACGTAGTTTTTAAAAATATCGATAAAGAAAGAGCAAACAAGTCATTCTGAAACCTACATGTCTATAGGGATGTACTAAAAATTTGCTCAGCACTGAGGACTCTCTGAGTTAGACCTGCTCAGCTCAGCTCTGAAAAAAGTATCTCCTAATGGCTCCATGTGCTTTACCTTGATATGTCTACCCAGCTTCATCTGGCCTGACTGATTTTTTTTTTCTCTGAGCCACGGAGATGACAGCACGGGGCACAGAAGTAGCAGAAGTAGATAGTCAGACTGGTGGTTGGATTATCAGTAACTGAACAACAAACAATTATTTTCCTCCCCTTCACAAAACAAACACAGCAATGAAGGGACTGAAGACATGAGCAAGCATGTCTGTCACATTAAAACAGCTCTTTCTACTGCCACAACCCATCTTCCTTAATGTCACAGACAAAGCCCTTGATGGACATACTATATCTACTGTTCCTCTTCTATCTCCCTTCCTGAACCTTCCTTTTCACCTGTATTCTATACACTCAGGTGAAGAGTCAGAAATGCATTTTTGCATCAGTCACATACAGACTTATTTTGTTTTCCTTTAGACTGGAAGGATATATATTTTCTATTTTGTTTTGATAATGTAATCTGAAGTTTTGACTTGACCTCCTGACTAAAGTAGCTGCTTTAACACAATCCAAAAGACAGACTGTGTTTTTGAAGTAGGATCTAAATCAAATATAACATTTGACTGATACTCCATTTCTACCCACTGTAACTGGCCTCATCCTTCAAAACCCATGAGTACTCTATAAGGCTTCTACACAATGGAACGAGCCTACAAAGAAAAACAAAGTTGCAATTACAGTAAGCGCCAACATAATCCTCACTAGTCGTATTTGGCTAGTGCAGTGATAGTTATTCAGCACTGATTATGTGTATTTCACTAAGCAGCAGCAGCCAGAGTAGGTATAGACGTGTGTTTGCAGGCACATACCACTTTACATTTTAGGTGAAGCCTGTCAGTGTGTCAAAGACTGATCTAGCACCTCTTGAGTGCCTTCAGTCTCCTAAAGTTTCAGAAGAAGGAATTTAATTCCTTCTCTTTTAAAGCAGGGAAAAATAAAAAGTTTGCATGAAAACAATTTGATGTATATAAAGTAGCAATACTTCTTTCTTCTCCATAAATGATCTGTCCATTATTATTCTTGTTTTCCAGGTGAGTTTGACCTGGCACATTGTTACTTGTCACATTTTCCTTCCTATCTCACTCTAAATTGTCAGTACCTATTTTCTATATGTCAGCAGAAATTTGTTTGGAAATTTTGAGCACCTGGGAAAAACAAGATTAAACATTCCACTTTCTTAATTTCCTATCAGCGCTGTTACATCACCTTTTACATTGCATTTGGAACGATTCCAGTTAGCCAAAATCCTTCTGAACTCTTTCCCATCCCAAAGCCCTCATTCTGTTCCTGCATCTTCCAATAAATTGAATTTACTCTGCCTCAGTTTTAGAACACTACAGTCTATGTGTTCTCCCATAAAGGTGGAGATTAGATCCATTTTTTTCTTCATTCCACAATTTTTTTTTGGTTTAATAAACAACATCATGTGTTTCTCTAAGTCTTCCTTTTTCATTTTTCGGCTATGCCATTTCAATTTACTTTCTGCTCCCAGATGATGGTTTCTAGAGAACTAGTCATCCTTGTAAGTTTCCTGTAGGGTATCTCTGGCTAATCCAGATCTTTCTTTAGGAGACGGCCCAAAATTCGATGTAGTCCTTTAGCCCTGAGGCCCTTGAATCTTTATCAAAGTCGAGAAGAATTGAAAGATTACCTCAAGTGCTTTGCTGCCTCCCAGTATGGTATTTGGATTCACTACAGCAGTATGACATTTTTAACTCATGACTCATATGTATTAGCTCGTGGTTCAGTACAACCCCTGACCCTTTTCTGTACAACAGCTTCCTAGCCAGCTGCTCCTCATTCCTTATTTATGCAGCTGATTCAGCTTGCCTACGTGAAGTACCACCTTCTTGCCCCTATTCCATTTCAGCTCATCTTCCCCAGGTTGTCAAGATCATTTTGAATTCTGCTCATGTCTGCCAGTAAATTCAGCCTCCACACTCTCAGCTTGCTAATGCCGTAAGGATGGTGGTCGCTAATGAACAGACAGCAGTTCAGGGCAGTTCGATACATCTCTCTATTTTGATAGGGAAACAGTGATAATTACCTTTTGTGTAGAAGTTTCAAATAGTTTTGCATGCACCTTGTCACAGATCTTTGCAGACAATGCTTCCTTTACTTTCAAGGATATTAGGAGGGACAGGGTCAAAAGACTTCCCAAAGTCAAGACACAAGGGATTCAGCACTTCTCTGACGTACAGTAGAACTAGGCTATTTCAGTACAATATTTCCTCCATAAAGTCTGCTCTGTCACTTTGTCTCCACATTAATTTCCAAGTGCTTAAAATAATAGTTGGGAAATTTTGGTCTAATATATTTCTAAAAAATTTTATTATCTGATACATAAGTATTTCACCAACGCCTTCAGTTTATATTGATAAGCATCTTGGTTGGATGGGGCCCTGGGCAGCCTGATCTGGTGGACAGCAGCCCTGCCCACAGCAGGGGGTTGGAACTGGATGGGCTTTAAGGTTCCTTCCAACCCAAACTGTTCCGTGATTCTATGATTTTATCTTGGTATCCCTTCTGATAACTGCCATTGCTGAAAACTCCACACTGACCTATAACTGGATTCAGATCTTGGATACTCAATGTGCATTTGATGAGAGGGAGATTACTGGCAAGTTTGATTTAAGTTACGTAGGGGAACTAAACAAACAAGTCATAATATTTTGAGTCTAGATTTTCAGTAATAGGAAATGAAAAAAGATTTCTATATTTTTCAATGATTTTTAATTAAAAAATAACAACAAAAAAAAGAATAAAGCATCACATTCTATTTTTCTAAATTTGACCCAAATTAATTTTTTAATTAGAAGTATTTTTCAGAAAATCTACCTTTAATAAAACAGAAAGTAGCAACAACTTTTATTCTGAACTGTACAGTGTCAGCACACATAGCTTAATACATCATGGATCCACAGTACATTCCAGGCCAATCAAAGCAACTTTGCTCATAATGTGATTTTCAGTGTTTGTGAGAGTAGGTTATTGGTTAAACAGATGGGAGAAGAGGGGAACAAAGTGAGCTTTTGAAGTTATGAGATCTTAGAAAATTTATTCTGATGGTCGAATCAAGGGACTTGAAAGCCAGTGATAAAAAAAGGGATTTTGCAATTTCTTGTGTCTAGTTAAATTTGTACCTATTCAGGACATTGCCCTTATATATTGCAGCTGGAAAACCTGTAAGACATCCAAGGTTACTCTGCAGCAAAGCAACTTCCCCATCTTGTAATAAATTTAAACAAAGAGGCCCCCTAAGATATTGAGTCTGAAACTGAAATTGCCTTCTGTCTCGCAGGTTAAGGAAAAGCAAATGATCCTACTAAAACCAAGGGAGATTGCAAACCAGGCGCTCGGGAGTCACTCTATGACGATATATAAAAAGTGATGTCAAAAGGAATATTCTTATTTGTGTCTTCATTTATAATTTATATTCACTATAAAATATCACATAGAAGAAAAAATATCTTAAAGTTTTGTGATACAGAAACTATAGCACCAAAAAGTAACTAAAAGATTGAAGTCACTAAGCAGAGGGCCACAAAGAAATAAATCAGCCATTTGGGTATGACTCTGCATGCAGCATAATGGCTTAATGTGGACTATCACAGGTCTTTGCGTCTTTTTAGATGCCTTCCTGGTGGTCAGCTGTGAGCTCTGTGCCAGCACAGGTGGACTGCCTGGATAAAGGGTCAGGAACATTGCCACCTGCCCCCTAGATGCTTTGATTTCAGATCTTCTCACCCGAAACTATAGCTCTTTACCCTAAAGATAGCCTTTCTCCCTCAAAATCTGCAATGGCAGACTCATCGCCTGACCTCTCACTCTGAGGATTTCCCTTCCTCACCCTGGCACAAGGGATGCAATTAATATAACTCTGCTACAGCAGAAGTGATCATTAAAACTTGCAGAATGCTGCCTCTTCCGTTACCCCTCCTTTCTAAAACTGGGTGCATGCTTAGAGGAAAACAAAGGCTTTTCATGGTTTTCCCAGAATGATAAATACATATGTAAATAAACAGATGATACTCCCTCAGTTTCCTTAAGATATTTCGAGAGTAAATGTGTATCAGTCTAATTTCTTGCCCAAATTAAAACCAAAAAAAGCCCACTTTCCTCAATAGTTTAACACGTTAATGGCTGGTGTTGTCTAAACTAGCATCTAAAAATAGAGATATTTTAAAAAAATAGCTCTAATTTAGGAAGTGCTGATATGTACCGATAAGCATGTATATCAAAAGTGACATGTATGGGTATTTAAGGGGCTCCTTAACAGCTATAGATCTTTGGCACTGAAATATCACTACAGATATTTAAATAAGTCTGTGGAGATATGTATCTCGCTTTTATCACTTCAACAGTTTTACTGCCAAGTGTTCCAACCACTTTAAAAAGTCAAACTTACAAAGTTATTTAGCCTCACACATCCCTATCAACAGCATCACAAACATGCGTACAGTCTGGGCATTTATCCTTTCCAAAAACCACAGATAAATTTCCTAATTTGTCAGAAGGAGTTACGTTTCTGGCTAGGGAAGGAGATATTTTTAGCCAAGAAATTCTTGCTGCTGACCACAACTTCACCAGACTACAAGGTAGAACAACAATAGTAATGATAAAATTCAGCAACACATAAAAACTTGTAGAACAGCAATAGTGGTGCTTCTGCCATTTTTACGAGGCACTAATCTAGTTTCCTCATAAGGAAGCAGATTATGGTCTCATAAAACAGTACAATGGAACTACGCTATAATGACTCTAGCAGGTACAGCTGCAGTAGCACTGGAGCCACTTTCTTCACAAATTGTATGATATAGGATGACACACAAATATAAAATCAATCTAAACTTCATTTGATTGTGGTTTCAACCTTATCAGGACAGAGAAAGATCACAAGACAATATGAAGGAGCAAAGACAACCTATTAAAAAAAGACCAAGTGATGTTTTCAGCTGCCTAAAATGTAAAAATATATCAACAGATGACCAGGACACTAAAGGTATTTACAAAATTCATATAAAGCAACAGCTTTAAAAGCAGATCATCAGCTATACAATAGCAAAGAGTTAAATAGTGGAATGAAATGGCTTTAAACTAGAAGAGGCAGGATTTAGGTTAGAAGTTAGCAAGAAATTCTTCACTCAGAGGGCAGTGAGGCCCTGGCACAGGCTGCCCAGAGAACCTGCGGATGCCCCATCCCTGCAGGCATTCAAGCCAGGCTGGATGGGGCCCTGGGGAGCCTGAGCTGGTAGAACTTGTTCCTGCCCACAGCAAAGGGGGTAGAATTGGGTGGTCTTTGAGGTCTCTTCCAACCCAAACCATTATAGGAGTTAAACAAACAGAAGTACCCATTCAGAAACTGTAATTTATACCACAACAGTTTAATTTCTCCATATGGAAAAATATTAAAAATATGACTTCTAAATGATTATATTATGCATTTTATGCCAGCCTAGTAAAAAAGCCAAAATGAGAATTTTGCTTGATGGTATGTTTTTGCTGCTTTGTGATATTAATTATAAAATAGTAACTATACAGGTATTGTTTTATATATTCAAACAATAGGAACACAGAGTAAAACTCAGTATCCCAGTTATCAGCAGTGCAAAGGTTATTAAACAGTCTACATTGGCCATATATACATAGCTCACTCTGAAAGTAATGCCTCCTATTTATTTCCATGGAAACTACAACAGATACAAAGAGCACAATAACACTATTTGATAGAGGAAATTCTCAGCTACAAGGCACTATTTTTCAACATAAGCACCACCACGAGATATACATTTTTGTGATGAATAAGAGCCTGCATGCCACACTTAAACAAATCTGCACCAGCAGTGATGACCCACTGTCACTGTCATCACTGCTGAAACACACCACCTCACTGTGCTCACATCAACTGTTCAGTCTCCACAGATGTTCAGGAAGTGTCAATGTATGTCAATGGGTGTAATTTTTTTCCACATGGAGGAATTCAGTTCCACACCTTTGCTTTCTATGCATTCCTATGTCAGATATCATTCTGTCAGACTGTCCCTCTGCTGCCATCTGTCACATGGCAAGAAAATTTAATGGAGTATTGGTGGGAAGGTTCAACCTCTACTGCTATTCCACTAATATTCACCTCTGACATCATGGGTCAACATAATAAAATAGGAGGCATTACTTTCAGAGCAGCCCATGTATTTACTGAGGACCTGACAAGTGCTCAGAAGTCCACTGGATGGCTTTCTTTATTAGGTATAAATATGATCTCATAGTATTGCCTCTATTTTACTGTGATTTTGAGTTTAAAAAACAGAGGCAGATATCTGCTTTTTATTTCACTGCTGCTATGGTATGCAGCAATGTGTAATTTAGGTCTGCAACTGCAGTGCCTCTGTTCTATACACCATTGCAGCTCTAATAATAACCCAAAGCATTTTCTTTAAACATCTCCTATGACAACCATCATAGTACATAATTACAAGCCATAATTGAGTACATACCCTCTCCATCCCTCCAAACTCTACACTATTATTTGTGTTCTGGAATTAAGATTTTTTTTTGTGCTAGGAGAACAAATAACAGTTCCTGTTCTGAAGAAACTATAAACAAACCGACACCAATGTTCTGAAAATTTCTACTGTACCTTTTCATGACGCAACCTCACTCTGAAAATGGCTTCTCAAGCTTACTGTGATACATATTTTCTATCCACACAGCTGCCACAGGAACTGGGTGCTGCAGTGCCAGGAGTTTCATGTGGCCTTCTCACCGGTGTTCCTGAGGCTGCCTCTGTTAGTAGGAAAAGCAGGCAAGGCCATCACTAACACAAAATGTTTATGTATTTTTCTGTGTTTATGTACACAAATATGTGTGTTTAAGTACTTAAACACATCTGTATAGATGAATAGATACACCAAGTCAACACTTCATTTTGTTTCTCTCGACCATAACCTAATCCCAGCATGCTCCATGAGCCTATTGCTACTATGTTTGCTTTCAGCTAAACTAGTAACATCTGTTTACCATTGTCTCCCCTCCTTATACTACCTGCTTCTGTCTTCTGTCACAGATTTTTTTAATAGCAGCATGAAGTTGTTTTAATGAGTGACTTGAAACAGAAATCAAGATAGATTACAGATGTTTGCAAGCCTTGCAGGCCACATCAGAACGGTGGCTTGCAGAGAAAATCAAGACCCTGTTCTATGGATGGGCTATGAATATTAAGTAGATTTTATCAAGGCTTCAATTAACTGATGTTAAGAGTAATGTTAAATAGTGATGCCTCGATAAGGCTGGGAAAAGCAAGGCAGCTTTATTTAAAACTTGTCTTGGTAACATGCAGAAGACCCATTGGAACAGAGCAAAATGTGTAAGGAATGCAAAGGCCAAATGTGTTTGGATGTCAAGATGCATATATTCACCAGAACTAGAGATACACATAAAGAAATTTCTCTGTTAGTGAGTCAAACTGCAGTTAAAAGTATATGTGTCATAAATGACTAAAACTGTACCTAAAGATCTTCAGGTTTAAGATTGTGCAAGACTTTTTCTTTCTCTCATCCTTTTTTAATGTTTCTTCTGCTTTAATATGATATAAATAATAGAAGTAAGTATTCATGGACAGGGCAGCATGATGGTATTGCACAAACTTGCAACAACCAGACAATTGTCTAGCAGCAGGATAAACTGACACAGAAGCAAAGTTATCCTATTTTTATGTAAATTCATAGAATCATAGAATGGCCTGGGTTGAAAAGGACCTCAAAGATCATCGAGTTTCACCCCCCCCTGCTGAGTGCAGGGTCGCCAACCACTAGACCAGGCTGCCCAGAGCCACATCCAGCCTGGCCTTGAATGCCTCCAGGGACGAGGCATCCACAACGTCCTTGGGCAACCTGTTCCAGTGCGTCACCACCCTCTGATTGAAAAAATTCCTCCTAAATTTCCTCCTTCTAACCTAAATCTCCCCCATCTCAGTTTAAAACCATTCCCCCTTGTCCTATCACTATCCACCCTCATAAACAATCATTCCCCCTCCTGTTTATACGCTCTCTTCAAGTATTGGAAGGCCACTATGAGGTCTCCCTGGAGCATTCTCTTCTCCAAGCTAAACGAGCCAAGTTCCATCAACCTTTCTTCATAGGAGAGGTGCTCCAGTCCTCTGATCATCTTGGTGGCCCTCCTCTGGACTCGTTCCAAGAGCTCCATGTCTTTCTTGTAGGGGGGCCCCCACGTCTGGAGGCAGTACTCCAGATGGGGCCTCGCGGGAGCTGAGTAGAGGGGAACAATCACCACTCTCTCCCTGCTGGCCACTCCTTTTTTAATGCAGGCCAGAATATAGTTGGCTTTCTAGGCTGCCAGCGCACACTGCTGGCTCATGTCCAGCTTCTTGTCCACCAGGACCCCCAAGTCCTTCTGCACAGGGCTGCTCTCAAGGAGTTCTTCCCCCAGTCTGTATAAATACCTGGGATTGCCCTGGCCCAAGTGCAGCACCTTGCATGTGGCTTTGTTGAACCTCATTATGTTCTCATGGGCCCACTTCTCCATCCTGTCCAGGTCTCTCTGGATGGTTTCCCTTCCCTCCAGTGTATCGACTGCACCGCTCAGCTTGGTGGAATCTGCAAACTTGCTGAGTTTGAGACATTGCTGAGACAATGCCATTGTCTATGTCATTGATAAAGATGTTGAAGAGCACCGGTCCCAAGACTGAGCCTTGGGGAACACCACTCGTGACCGGCCTCCACCCTGACATAGAACCACTGATCACAACCCTTTGGCTGCAACCAGCCAACCAGTTCTTAATCCACCGAACAGTCCATCCTTCAAATCCATACCTCTCCAATGTAGAGAGAAGGATGTGGTGAGGGACCATGTCAAAGGCTTTGCAGAAGTCCAGGTAGATGACATCCGTTGCCCTTCTCCCATCCACCGATGGCAAATTCTAACTTTGAACTGCATGCAGCTGGCAGTGCATATTTTATTGTGTTCACTGGGTTTTCATTACACCCCTTGTCATTTGCTGAAAGGTATTTTAACTTCATTTAAATCTCCTTCTGCCTCAGAAATGTCAATAAATGTCATTGTTATCATCAGTTTTGTCCTGGGTCAGCTTTTCTGAGTTTTCTGTCTTTAGATTTGATTAAAATTGGGAAATAAGTAGAGAATAACATATTGATTGCAGACTAGGAAAGGCTGCAGATAATTTATTATCTGGTGAGCATGATGTCAAGTTTTTTCTACTAGAATCTTTAGACTAACAAAATTCTATCTGATGGGAAAGTAGGTTTTGTAACTATTCTTTAACATTAAGTAGTTTTACAAATCTTTGCTTGGTCATCTATAGGCCATAAATCAAGTTAAGATCGATGCTAGATATCCCGTACCGTTAGTTTAGCAAAGACCTTAAAAAAGAAGTATTAGAGATTATTAAGGCTGAAGTAAAAATTCCTTACTTACAGGAAAGAAAAAAAAAGAAAGAAAAAAAGAAAAAGAAAAATAGCAAACACTCTGTGAACACTAATCTAAAATATAATTCACTGTATTAGCAGTGATTTCATTCCATTGCTTTATCCAGCCATACAGAAGAGTAAGTATTTGGAGCTGTATGTCCTAAACTGACATTTTGTCATTCTCCAATACTGCTTCACTAGCCAAGAGAAAGAAAACTTAAAATGCCAACATAAGCTTCAGTACTCTTCATCATACCAATGAACTTTCATGAATCTTCCTGCTTTCAAACCTTTTCATGAGTGGAAATATCTGAGCATAATAATAGTGATGATTTAGAAGCAGCAAAATGAGATAAAAGCAGGTATGACATCAGTCAGGTCTTTTCTGTTTATCTCTCAAAGAGAATCTGATCTAACAGCCATTTAATCTACAGAAGCTCATGTACAACTTCAACAGTGTTTGGCTCTAACTGCTACTACAAGGCTCCCCCTCTTCATGACAATCATATGACCCTTATTGCTAATGGCACTGGGAACCATCCTTAGTGAAAATCCTGCTCCGATGACTCCAGGGCCAAGGTTTTCTGAGCACAGTATTTGCCAAAGTGGGCTGCCGTCCACTTGAGAAAGCTCATGTCGATGCTTGATTTGTAAGTGATGGCACTAGGTATTACTGAGAAACAAACAGTAATCAGAAAATAATGTCTGGTGGGCTGAAGACTCACTGTTATCTTTTATTCCCCCGAAATACCACAGAATCACAGAATCATAGGGGTTGGAAATAGTCTTGTCCAACCCCCAGTGTTGTTGCAGGACAGCTCAGGTAAGCAACTGCTGTGCCACACAGTCAGAAAGAAATAGTAGAAAGCCAGCAGAGATAAGAGGAGCATTACCAGTAGCAGCTGTCAGCAGAAACTGGGCCCTAGTCATAAACCTTCACTCACCTCCCTCTCCGCAGAATCACAGTAACTGCTTTGTGTCTTACAGAAAGAGTGCCAACGCATGCCTCCCTAATATCAGAGGAGAAGTATATGGCACTCTTCCAGAAATATCTTAGGCACTTAGTGCCTTCCATCATTTCTGAGTACCTGGCAGTCTTTAATTGGCTCTTTCTCATTCCAGGGAAGGTAAAGAAGAGTCACATTCACATTCTACATTTTCAGAAATAACACATTAGATCATATAAGACCGGTAGATGAGAAGGTTAAACAAAGCTTTGTAATTACTACAGCATCAAATTAAAGAGATCTCTGAATGATTCAGTTAGCTAGAGTGGATAGACATGGTTCCCTGTACTGCAAATGCAGAGGAGTAGCAATACGTCAGCATCCAACTTATCAAGAGGCATCAACTTAGGCAAGTTACTCCCTACAGAGAAGGGATAGTGTCTGTTACTATTTCTTTGCTAGTTGTATAAGTACTGCACATTAATAATTTCATTTAAGTATAGATGAACAATACTAAACAACTTGATTTATCCAAATAACATCTCTGTAATAATAGCTGATACCTGTCCCTAGCTGCTGATCAGATTTTGCTTGCACCCCTGAAGTCATAAAGGTTTCCAGTCTAAAGTGACACCATCAGTCAAACTACACATTAGTGGATGATTAGTAGTAACACAATGTAAGCCATTTCAGCTGTATTGGGAGGCCTGGATTCAGTACCTCTGGAGAATTTAGGATAAAAACTGTGTGGTGAGATATATGTGGTAAGATACACGTGGCAAAATTTATGTGGAGATTTAACTTATCTTAATGCTGCCTTCTGAACATTTATAAAGAATAAACATGTTTTCATCCACAATTTTTTTTGTGCAGTTGCAGAACAAAGTTACAATTTATTACAAGAACGAAATCTTATGGAAAAAGGATACTGGCTAGTCCTCACTGATAAGAAATAGAAACAGACTGCCTACAGACAAGATGACTTCATGTAAAGTATTGAGCAACATTAAATTTGTTCTCTGTTTTATTCATTTGTAATATAAAGGAGTCATGGTGCATTTACTAAGAGCCCAGATGGTTGCACTGCTCTTCAACTACTGCTTTTTTTTACTAATGTATAAAGAGAAACATAAAGCATGTAAGAAAAATAGCCCAGATTTGAAGGTGACCAGAATGACAAACAGAGCACAGAATCACCCCGATGCTTTCATTTTAAGCTGAACCACTGCATTATCTTGTGAACCTCAGTTTTCAGCCTTCTTGCCTCTGTATCCAGATTCCTCCTGCTACCAGTAAGCTGCTAATGGTACTGCTTTTGAAGAAGAAACGATCTCTTACATCAGCTGCAGCTGTTTTGGAAAAAAAAATCTATACAAATTAAATACAAGATAAACATTATGAAAATTACTCTGTTTCTTGCTCCATATTATTTAGACAGTGCGAATGACCCAACCGACAAAGGAGTACTCACTGTCAGTTACATTCAACAGGGAAAGATAAACTCATGAGAGTTATTTAACACAGATACTTGTTGTGTTTCTTCTTCCTACATTTCTAGCCAAGCTAGAAAGGGATTTTAAAGAGTATCTAAGAGATTTGAGCAACACAAATGTCACTAAAACTAATGGGGTTTTTGTTCCAAGTCACTTTTCACTGCCATTGTTAAGTCTAAGGCGTTCTTTTCACCAGATTTGTACCCAGACTACAAATGTCTGCAACATTTTCTAAGGTACAATTAGATTTAGTATCTTCATTTGCTGCCCAAATATTAATAGTTTCCAGCTATTAAGCCCAGATACACCAATTTCATACCTGACCACTAAGATGCCCTCAAGACTTCACACGTCAACCTCAACAAGAACAAAACCTCATCAATAGCAGCAATATATTTGGCTAACAAATACAAGGCATGATTACTAGAACGCAATTTTCATGGAGTTCACAATATATCTTTAACTGCTACAAATTATCTTAAGATATATCCAAAAAGAGAAGGGAAGAAACATTTAGGAATAAGGTATTTTTATGTAAGTATTATTATTATGTATTTTTATTGCAGCTTCTGATTTGCTCTATTGCCATGCTTCGGGCAACAACAAACCTTTTCACCTTAACAACAGTCAATGGGATGCTTGAAATGGTGTGTGGAAGAGGGGTGGGTGTGTATATGTAATTTTTTTTGCGATTTCCCATGGCACCTACTTAGTGATGCTACCATGACACCCTATAGAGGGAGCAGCACCTGTATCTTAAACTGTAACAGTGTACCACTTCAGAGCTAGAATAGATTTGTTTCCCACATTCCCAGTTCTCTACTAATGCCTGCTGCCGACACAGAGGCAACGTCCAATCAACTGACTGAGCAAAGTGTTGACAGACCCCAGAGATGCTTCTCTGCCCCTGCTGCGATGAGAGGGCAAAAGGAGAAGAAACAGAGTCCATTAACAACTTGAGGGGGATGTCAAGGGATTAAATATTGTTCTGAGTTGCAGTATGAAAAGTAGAATGAGTCAGAGCTCCAGATGATCCACTGGGAGGAGAGGAGCTGTAAAGATGGATGGGAGGAAGAGGCTGCACAGTGAAGGTGAGCAAATGATGTTGCAGAGGAAGAGAGGATGCCTGGGTCAGCCTAAGCCTTCATGCGCAGCCTGTCAAGAAGAAAATGTAGCGGAGCCGTCTCACGCATACCCTCTCCTGTGGCCCTTGAAGAGTGCAATTTACACTCTTGCACTGCCCGCCATGCCTAGCAGCAGAGAAGGACTGGTCAGGGATGCACAGCCTCCTTTTCTCTCAGAGCCCATTGCCAGTGCCACAGCACCTTTCTTGTAAGCAAAAGCAGATCCAGCAGGGGAGGAGTGGTGTATGGTTAACTTATCTGTTTGGCTGAGCAGCATAAAGTCACAAGCTAGTTCCTCATGAGTATTTGAAGCTTGAAGTTCATGTCAGGAGAGGGATCTGGACAGCCCTTCCTCAGGCAGGCTGGCTTCTGAGGTCTAAGATGCGGCAGTGAGCAAAAGAGCTTTCCTCACACACTTCATTACAACTAAACATCTGCTTCCTAACACTTCACCACCTTCCAGCCCCCTCTGTTTTAATTTCATTTTCATTCCAGTCCCCTCATGCTATCATACACTAAACAACCATCTTTTTCAGAGAAGGTGCAATCCTGAAAACCCTAATGCATCTCTGAACATTGCAAAGATTGCTCAAAGTAATCCAACACATTAATCAAGCAGAGAAAAACACACCACATCTGCACTGCCTTAGTGAACGTCACAGAGTATACAATGAAATAAATGTTTAATTACTCTGTCACTAAGGCTTACACAGCCCTCCCCCCATTCTCCTCATCCCTGTGTGATGGTAATAATCAAGATAATCGGGAAGTTGGCGTTTATAAATCAATTAATACATCAATTAATGCAATGCTTAATATGCTGCCTAAAGCAGCTATTATTGGCAGTACATGTCAGTTAATTGTTTCCTTCATACACTGCTGGCTCAGTGGGAATGTATTGGCAGAAGGTATCTTTCATGCTTGTTTTGATGATATTGAGAATGATGCTGGACTCTTGCACTTCTGGGAACCACTGTGTCTCCCTTTTTTCACTGCCTGAAGGAAAAAAAAATTGCTCCCAGACTTTCTACCTTGAGTAGAGGGTGAAGCAAATTCCTTTGCAACTCAAGATATCTAATCAAGGACATCACATTTCAAACTGTGTCACACCTGGCCCGTTCTCCCTCAGCAGCAGTCTTAAGGTCTGATGAGGGACTATGTAAGGTATGATATCAGCATACAGATTGATGCTATAGGCTACAGGATAGCTTTGGCTTATCAGTAGGGACCCTACACCTTTCAAATAGTGTTAGATGTATATTTTGTTAAATAGCTGTGAATAATTACAACCTCATTTCTTCCTAACACAGAAATGCAAGACAAATCAGAAATTAACCTAAAAAGTCACAGAATAAGTTAACATCACAGTAAGGTAGGGGACCTAATGTATTCCTGTTTACCAGTCTCCTATTTTAGCCATACTGCTTTACCCAACTTTCTCCATCAGAACACAGAACATGGACATACCAGAACAAGCTTATTTGCTTCTGAAACATGACAATATACTTTGTAGAAGTCTACCACTGCCATAAGAACTTATCTTGCCTTTTCTCCACTGTTGCAAAGCAATGACCTGCAAAATTATTGTAAGGAAAATTTTTCACAAACCGCATGCCTGATTCTTTAGTACCTGTTAAGTACAGCCCTTGCATTAAAATGGCACTTACCTGCTCAGGTCACAGCAAAGAACTTGGGAGGTACAATATGAGGACTGGACTTCCATCTCGGGATTGAACTACAATACTATGAAAAAAAAAACATTGTTAAAATAAAGATAAATAATACATTATTCTGCTATGAGAGGATATTATAGACTAGCAATCAAGTTCTAATTCTACTTAGCAACATAATTTTTCTAGTTAAATTATATTACTTTGAGCATATGTCATGGGCATTCTATACAATTAGAGTGCAATAAATCAAAGTAATTTACTACTATATTATATGTAGGCGCATAAGTGAGTGCACATTATCTTTAACATGCCATAACAAGCTTTCTGCTTTTGTACATGCAAAAAATGTATAATTGTACATAGAAGTAATTCGCCTGTTTTTAATTCCAAAGTATTTGAGTTTTCACACACATCTTAAAAGGGCTTAAGTCTTTATAGATACATCTCTTCAATAAAAATAGTAAGTCAGAAGCAAATAATCAACATAAGAGCAGTAACAGCATATTAGTGATGAACAACCTCCGCAAACAAGATTTTTTTTTTTTTTAAGAGAAAATTAAATATGGATAATGAAGTAAACCTGATCAAGCCACCAATTCTCCACATGTGGAAAAAATGACTAGCCACTATCAGATAAAATATTAACTCTGAACAACGTAGCTATTAATAAGCCACTGAAGAAGACAAATGCATACTGAAATGTACTAGAAAATACAAATGGGAAAAAAAGAAATTATGGAGCTGTGAAAATAGTGGTGAATATGGAACAGACAATACTTTGAAAGGCACTCTGTGTTGACCGAGCACTGCTTCAAATGAATAGAAAAAAGCTCTCAGTATCTAAGGGAGCTGAGCCAGTTTGGTGCTTAATACCTTTGAAAAGCTCTCTCTGTAGCATACAAACCCAAGCAGTTTTTGAACTTGCAAAAAGCTGACTGATTCCACACACTTCCACTATCCACTGTCATGGATATTCAGTACTGATACAATGTGTAGCACACACAACCATAAATAATGTAAACCTATCATTAATGGACTTCATGGAAGAAAATTCCCCAGATCTGGAGATTTAGCTGATATTCAAATACACCAAAGAACTGCAGGAGATACTGGACGTGATTTGTTCAGTGACTGCCACCCAGCCCATATGCAGAGGGCATATTTATGGACAGGAACATGACAGAATGCTAGCAAGACCATGTTGAAGAAGGAGAAATGAAATCTGCCAAATAGTTGAGAAGTTAGAAAAAGACATAGAACTAGAACTATTTCCAGCAAAAGGAAAAAGTGACGATAGTAACCAAGATTAAGGGAAAAAGAGAATGAAAATAAACAAAGAATCATCGAATCATGGAATGAATTGGGTTGGAAGGGATCTTTAAGATCATCTAGCTCCAGCCTCCTGCTATAGGCAGGGACACTTCCCACTAGGCCAGGATGCTCAGAGCCCCATCCAGCCTGGCCTTGAATGCCTCCAGGGAGGGAGCATCCACAACCTCAGTGGGCAACCATCTCCTTTCAGTGTCTCACCCTCTCCACAGTAAAGAATTTCTTCCTAATATCTAGTCTAAATCTACCCTCTTCCAGTTTAAAACTGTTTCCCCTTGTCCTGTTACTACATGCCATTATAGAAAGTCCCTTCCCAGCTTTCTTGTAGCCACTCCTTCAGATACTGGAAGAATTGCCATGCTAAGATACAATTTAATGACAGCACATATCACTAAGTCAGACATCAGCAGAAATAAAGGGAATGACAACACTCATTTTGCTGCTCTGGAATTAAAATCAACACATAAATGCAAACATGAAGAATGAGACAATCAGATGGTGGTATTAAAAATATTAAGAGATAGATTTTTGTAACTAGCCAAGTGGTAAGAGATGAGAGATACATTAAAAAATAAAGTGATTTATATGTTCATCTGCGAAAGCCTCTCAATACTGAGGACAAAAAAGAAAGCACCAGACTGAAAATGGATGTGCCAGTTGTACACAGAAGAGATTTTCAGAGTCATGGAACATTACAGTGCCTCCTCCTAGAAGAATATATGTTACACTTCCTTATTAAGAAAAAAAAAAAATCAGTTTCCTGGCTGAATTAATAAATTACAACAGAATAGGTCTAAACCCACTCCATCACTTTTACCAGGCAGCTCCAAATCCATCACAAGGTTCCACAGAAATGTGAAATGTTGAAATAATTTTGTTGGTAGAGCCTAGAAGACAGAAAGACAGAAGGACAGAATAACAGACTGCACTTTCCATGAACAAGAGCTAGTCAGCCTGTCTTCACAGTTGACTGCTCAGAGATGAGATTTTCAAAAAACACTTCCATTAAAATGGATTGAGATAATTGTATATAGTTAAATGTTGAAGAGATTGTAATTTTTCACAATAAAGAAAAAAATCACACCCAAGCAAATACAAACATAAAAGCATAAAAAACATAGCATGTATTAACACTACCCAGAAGGCCCATGGGGTGTTACAACAACTTTAATAAATACAAATTGTTCAGTTATTTAAGCTTTAAGCTTGTAAAAGAGTATATAAACACTAAGAATTGATGTCTGGTTGCTCTCCCCATGACAGTACTTTTTCCTCAATCTACACAGTTATGCCAACTCGTCGTCTATCAAATATAAGGTGTTTTTCTTTCCTCCCACTTTCTTCTTTTGCACAGGTATCATCTAAATGTATTTTTCAAGGAGATCATCACCATATCTTATGAAACACCTATTCAGTATGTTTAAGTCTGAAGACTGCTCCAAATGCAATGCCCCCTATGTTATTATGTTTGCCCATGATATCAGAGGTGGATGTTGGTGGTCTGACAGTAGAGGTTGAACCTTACCACCAGCATTCCATTACATGTTGTTGCTGTGTAACAGATGGCAGCAGAGGGGCAGTCCGACAAAATGGCATCTGACATGAAAGTGCATATGAAGGAAAGGTGTGTCATTGAGTTCCTCCATGTGGAAAAAAAATTGCACTCCATGACACTGATGTTGCTGAACGTTTATGGAGACCAAATAGTGGATGTGAGCACAGTGAGGCAGTGGGTAGTGCGTTTCAGCAGTGACGACAGCAGAAGTGGGTCACCTCTACTGCTGCACAACATGAAGGCTCTTGTTAATAGTTGGTGAAAATGCACAGCTCATGGTTGTGCCTATGCTGAAAAATGGTGTTTCGTAGGTGAGAATTTGGTCTATCAAATAGTGCTATTCTGCTCCTTGTAGCTGTTGTAGTTTCCATGGAAATAAACAGGAAGCATTACTTATGGAGGGACCTATGTACAGACATTGCTGCTGAGAGAAACACCTCTTATTTGTTTGTTTTATTTTCATCCTCTTTACTTGTATTTCTCCGAGTGTTTCTTCATAAGGAAAAATGATAGAAATAAGAAATTTCTCTGTATTTTTTATTATCTGCTGTTGTAACAAGTGCTCTGGTCATGTTAATTAAAAGCTTTTGTAATATCTACTTTCCCTCACAAACGGTGTTAACCTAGCAGACACACATCACCATCTTTACTTCAGAATCAGATAAGCTCATACAACTTTTACTTCTTCTCATTTGCTTAACACTGCTTTTGTCCCCTAAGTGATTAAGGCCAATGATCATCATATATCAATTTAGCAAAGTTGAAAAAAAAATGCAAAGGATCCTTGAACAATCTCACTTGAACATTTTAACACAATCTTTACTGTTAAACTTCCTGGCTGATTTCCTATGCAATAGATGTAAGATTTTATATGCTATTCATTGCTTGTTTCCTACAATACTTGAATGACAGCTTATCTTAAGTGTGATGTCTGCAAAATGTAAGCCACAAAGTGTTTTTCAAGTAATCATGAAATCTAAAGTGAGTTGCTTACCATGACTGAATAACGAGTTCTAGAGTGCTTTTATATATTTAACATTGTGATTTTCTATTTGATCTCAAATACTACATTTAAAAGTATCCTAATCTTGGAATTTTATAGCTTGTCTTGAAAGTTTATCATAGAATCATAGAATGGCTTGGGTTGGAAGGGACCTCACGGATCATCAAGCTCCAACTTCCCTGCTGCAGGCAGGGCCACCAACCTCCACAGCTAACACTAGACCAGGTTGCACAGGGCCCCATCCAACCTGGCCTTGAACACCTCCAGGGACGGGGCATCCACAACCTCTCTGGGCAGCCTGTTCCAGAACCTCACCACTCTCGTAGTAAAGAACTTCCCCCGATATCCAACCTAAATCTTTCTTCCTTCAACTTAAAACCACTTCCCCTTGTCCCGCCATCATTTACCCCTGTAAAGAGTTGACTGCCTTCCTGTTTCTAGGCTCCCTTCAGGTACTGGAAGGCTGCAATGAGGTCACCCCGCAGTCTTCTCTTCTCCAGGCTGAACAAGCCCAGCTCCCTCAGCCTGTCTTTGTGGGGAGGTGCTCCAGTGCTCTGATCATCTTTGTGGCCCTCCTCTGGACACTCTCTAACAGCTCCCTGTCTTTCTTCTATTGAAGGCCCCAGACCTGGACACAGTACTCCAGGTGGGGCCTCACAAGGACAGAGTAGAGAGGGACAATTACCTCCCTCTCCCTGCTGCCACCCCTCTTCTGATGGAGCCCAGGATACCATTTGCTTTCCAAGCTGCAAGAGCACACTGCTGGCTCATGTTCAGTTTTTCATCCACCAGGATCCCCAGGTCCTTCTCTGCTACTCTCAAGGGCTACTCTCAAGGATTGCTCCTCCCAGTCTGTATATATGCCTGGGAATCCCTCCAGCCCAAATGCAAAACCTTGCACTTTGCTGTATTGAACCTCATTAGATTCACCCGGGCCTGCCTCTCGAGTCTGCTGAGGTCCCTCTGAATGGCATCCCTTCCTTCCATTGTGTCAACCGCATCACTCAGCTTGGTGTCATCAGCAAACTTGCTGAGAGTGCACTCAATTCTATCACCAATGTCATTGATAAAGATGTTAAAGAACACTGGTCCCAAGACAGTCCCCTGGGGAACACCACTCATTACCGGCCTCCACCTGGACATAGGACCATGTGGTGGGGGACCATGTCAAAGGCCTTGCACAAGTCCAGGTAAAGGACATGGGTTGCCTTCCCTTTGTCCACCAATGCCATCACTCTATCATAGAAGGCCACCAGATTGGTTAGGCATGACCTTCCCCCTGTCTCAGGTCACACACTCATTCCTCATGTAATCTAGTTTATCCTGTGGATCTTACACAAAACATACACACATACTTGGAGATACCATATATTCTTCCTTTTCCCTTTTTGTTAATCATTAGTCCCCTTCATGAGACATTCTACCAATTATCACACCTGTGGCCTGTGCTTTGGATAGTTCATTTTTTAAAAATAGTCACTATCTAGATAAAGTTGTGAAATTTTCAGTTTATTTAATTTAACTAGTAAGTAAGAATGAGAAAAGTCTCCCTTGCAATTTTACACATACCAGAATACTTAGCTTAAGGTATGTGCCACTACAAAAAAACAAGATATTTGCCTGTGTTTCAAAATTAAATCAAGTCTAAAAAAGGCAGTTTATTTGTTTTTAATGAACGAGGAGCATATCAAAAACACTGTAAAATCAGGGTAATAGAATACACATTTCAAACTTTTCACTCTGCTTCTTTTTTTAATGATAATGAGTCGATTGACATACTCCCCAGAGTTTTAGACTTCTGATAATATCACCTGCAGCTGAGCAGATTCTTTCACTAACTACTTGAAATTGTTGAAACATGTCAGGTATTCCTTTGCTGGTGCTGACAGTAATGAATACCTGGTTCTACACAGTTTCAGCCACACGGGGGAATCACATTTTACCATCTTCAGTTTTCAGCTGGTAATCTTATACACGAGCATATTTAATATCCTCTTGACTTGTACCAGAACACCTACTAATATCTTATCAAGTGCACATTTTGGAATCTTTCACTTGAGCACTTCACAGGTAGGGAGTAAATTGCAAGGATTTACCTTCTAAAGGTTTATCTGAAGTGCTGTTACCCCCTGCTTGTGCCTTTCTCTGCCCATGCAATACCATAGACCTAGAATTACAGAATCTATCACAAATCTTAATTTTTCTTGGCTTTCTCATGGGAATACTAAACACCTCCTTGTAGAAAATGAACATATTGTCCTCCTCTTCACCACCCTGACACTCCTGCTTCCCGTTTCCACCATCCATCCCCTTCCCCAAAAAATAAAACAATAAAACCTCCCAGTATCTTGTTTTATGCCTAATCTGGATGTTCAGCTGCTAAAGTTTTCACAGTTACTACCAAAGATCTGCCAAACTAGGCTTGGAAACTTTCAGTGACTTATGTATCATTTCATAACATGGATAGGTCACTGAAACTGCAGGCATTTCTTTGTCACAAAGAACTGTAAGAACAGTTTCCATGAAATGTAGGATCCTGATGACATTTTCAACTCTTGTCAAATCACCTTTAAAGAAATTATGAGGTCTTATCCATTTGTCCAGACCCATTTTGACAATACTGCGGCACTAATAGCTGATTGTTGCTCTAACTATCTAGATAACATGTCACAACTTTGTTGGAACATCTGTTATCAATTTACATTGGGAAACAGCCAACAGGAGCTGCTTTTTTTTTTCTCTTTTTTTTTTTTTCCAGCACAGTATGTACAGTGTAGATGTCTTGGAAAAATAATGCAAACATTGTTCAGCTGGTGCACTTCTCAGTCCATTTCAGTGACTGAACTGAGAGTGTATGTAAAGCATCTAATATGAGAGGACAGCTCTGCTTCTTTAATTGCAGTCAACATGTTAACTGCATTATCTATGGTAACAGATGGGTTCTGACAATACTGTTTCCAATCTTACTGACACACAACACTAGTCAGCACAGGAGTAAGGTTCTGATCATTCTGTTATCAGAATGATCTGTCTTGTTAAACTATCTCTTTTGCAACACAAAGTCTTGATCTGATGTTAGATAGTTTTGAAATATTTTGTTATTGTCAGTCAAGATACCATGTCCCTAGAGGTTATAAAAGATACATCAGACACTTCTGATGCGCTTTGGCCTTTGATTTCTCCACAGGCTCATAAGAACATTTGCAATTGGTTCCTCCTGGGAATGTAACACTTGGACTGAATTTTATGTATAAGAATTCAAATGCTTTCTCTCAACCACTGAACATAGAAGCAAACACAATAAAGGATTTGTCTTCTTTGTTATCAACTTCATTCCACAGTTCACCCCTAAGCTCTGGTACCCTGCTTTTCCAGATGGCATACAAGTCAATTCAATTCTAGGCTTTTTTTTGAAATCATCAGTTTGAAATCATCATCACCAAACCAAAACCGACCTGTTCCAAATAAATCCGTCCATGGACAGTTGCCCATATGTACTGGGGATAACACTGTGCTGGTTTGGTCTCTTTCACTTTATGTAGTGTTCTAATACTACCACAGCATCTTCTGTATACTAAAATCTTTCTACAGTTTTTCATTTTGTGTTCCAAACCATGCACTACAGGCTGTCCCACAGCTCTCCCACTAGAAAAAAAAAAAAAAAAATACTTCCTTGACTGTCTTAACACCCTTTTGTACACTTAAATAAGGCAAAAAGCCACTCCCATAGAAATAACTTAGTTAAAGCTATAAAGGTTGGGTCCAGGGGAAGTCTGGATCGAGTGCCAAATGGTGTTGAGATACTTTTAAATTGTGTGGATGCAAGTCATTCTATACCATTTTGTCTCGAGCCAGCATGACTTCCTAGAATGGAAGAACATAGCAGTGCAAATATAATCAAATGCAGCAGTAGATTCTGCAACATGGCCACATGATGATTTCAGTTTCCCTTACACCAACGTTAGAATGGCTGTCTATGTGGATTTGCACTATCTTTCTACTTTAGGATTCACCACCTGTCTCCAATCTGCCTTCCAAAACAATTTCACATTTTTCCCTTTGGAGACATCATAAATGTTTTGCTGGCTTTAGAACCGATGTTGCAATAGCAAGCACTGTGTATTGTCTCATTATTAGCTGTGCTTTGAATGTTTCTGTATGCAAAAGTAGAATATTTGCATTCTTAAAATTGAAAAGATGCCATGCAATTTTGAATTGTTACCTCTATGTGTTTCACTTAAACCCCTTTTTAAATTTGGCCATTGCAGAGGCATATATATTGATGGGATGCTCCTGATGATGAGATACTTCTAGAAAAGAGAGGTGGTGAGAACTGGGGTCTCCCAAAAGACTTTTCCCAGAGAACATGGAATGAGTTTTGATCACCTATGAGACAGCAGGATATTTTGAGGATGATGAACTATGCAGCTGGTAGAGGAAGGAAATAAAAGATAATGATAACCTGTTTGGCATGTGCACAAGTCAGCCCTCCTTCTCTCAGCAAGAGTCAGTGCATTTAACAGGAGGTTAAGCACCTAATCAAGTACATCATTGTGTAATGTAAAGAGTGAGTGGGTTCTCTGAAGCTAGTAAAACTATACATATTTTAGTAGTGATAAACAAAAGAAAAAGAGGCTTTGTGTTTTAGGATTTCCTAACTTTTTGCTCCATAAAACTTTTCTTCCTTTTTAATTACTAGAAAAACACCACACTGCTCCATACAGAGCTTCAAGATCTGCCAATTCTTCATATCAGAAAATATAGAAATGTGTGAACATAATACATTTTCATAGGATAATAGAATTATTTATGTTGGAAAAGATCTTCAAGATCACGATTCCAACTGTTAACCTGACCTACCAAACCTCATCACATAAACCATGTCCCTTAGATACCATGTCCTTGCATCTGATAAGTACCCCCATTATCAGTGTTTTCCCTCTCCCTTCTCTCAGGTAGCTTTAATGTTAATCATTTCTCCAGAGACATAATATGTAGTATATTATACTATATTACAGACCACATAACAAGTAGAGTGGTCTCCTTACATGAAGAAGAACAAAGACTACACCTATGACTGATTCCTGTTAACTGCAGCATATTGAGCAGGAACAAAACTTGTATACAGACTATGTGTTACGTTCCAGAAAATACCTTAGAGATGAACACAAAGTAGGAAGAAACATCTTTTTCCTGGTGCAGTGTTTAAGAGTGTTGTCTCACTTACTTTTGAATTAAATAGAATCAGCAAATTCACCAAGTAAAAACAAGAATGCGTACACCTCAGCTAATGGCTTGAATCATAATGAAGATCATATAATGGATTATACTATCTTTTGTATCATTTTCACCTTTACTGTTGTGGAATTTTTTGCATACATTTGAGTGCAAAACCTACTTCTTCAGTATTGCATGTGGTTTAGAAAAGATTATGATTATAAAGAACACCTTATATTTGTATCTAAAATTGTTCAGCTGACAATCCTATCTATTCCTGGAAGGAAATTTGATTTACGCAGCTTTCCAAATGACCCATAAGAAATTGTGCACCTATTAGAAGTGACGTGATCAAACAGAATTACAATAATGGCTACATACAAATACTTTCTTTGCCTAGGAACGAATATATAAACATCTGGAAAAAATCATTTGTTCCACATTTGTTAAAACCATCTAACTTCTTGTAGACTTCTTAAATATAAAAAAAAAAGCTGCCACTCACATGGACTTGATTTCAGTGCAGACCTCTAGATGGCACTGTGATTCAGTTATCGCACCTATTTCTGTTTCATGCCCTCCCATTCTCATAGATGTTAAAAGCACTGAGTATTCTTTGTCTGAAATGTGAATTTACTGTTTAAAAGTCAGTATTACGCTGAGTTGTTTATCTTCTTATTGTACACAATTTTGTGTTAATATTTTGATATTGCATATCTTTCTTGTTAATATTACAATTTTAAATAATCTTGCAGTGGAAAAAATTGTTGCTCATTTGTTTGTTTGTTTGGTGTTGTTTTTCTGAATGACTGGTAAGGTTTTCTAGCACTGTGGTTACTTGACTATCCACAGGAAAATGGCCAAATTGAAAGCTGGTAGTTAACAGGAATAATCAAAGACAGACAAAATAAACCACTCCTTGGCACTGATTATTTGTTTGCAGAAGAGGAAACAAGGGTATGAGGAGAAAATACAGTTTTAATAGAAGGTTACTTGAGTGCACTGCAGCAAGGAATTTGAGTGTAAGGCAAAATTGCATATTGTTTCACTTGGCTTCCACATACTTTCCTGCCATGCTAATGAGGAAAATGTCTTTAAAACATCAACAGAGAAATATGAGTTTGTACCAGAGAATTAGATTTTGGAGGCAAGGTCATAAAATTTAGGTCATACAGTCCACTGCACAGAGCAGTGCTGATAAATTCTGATAACTTCTGAATTCTGGAAGTGGTAATCAGGATGAAAGGAAAATAAGGAATTAAAGAAAACAATAGTTTTCACATGGCTGTAATGCACTAAGCAGCTTCCATACTCAGACAAACATACAAACAAATAATTTCAAAGAAAATGCAACCTGCAGTGTAATAGCCATTTATCCAAATGCTCTGAAATGAAAGGCAATGTTTAGACCCTTTCTATTTTAATAAATACCGCAGATATGAAACCTAGGAATCACCTATGGAACCAGGAAAAACAGGATGACATACACTTAAAACAAAGATCTTTGAGATAAACTAAGTCACCATATTACAGACTGTAGGATTTTCAGAATTTACAGATCTTTACTTAGCAATATTGTGGAGATACAAATACTGATTTCCAGAATAAACCTCTGAATTAAGATCCTGTATAGAATCTAGTCCAGTCTGTGTCCTGCAAAAGTTTTTCCCTTGTACAATCCTCCCGCTGTCTCGCCATCTCATAGTCTGAACCCTACAACCCTAAATGTATGTTGAAACAGGAGGTGTGTAGCAGCTGTAGCAAAAACTGCCAAAAAACTACTCTGCAAATAAGGATTTATACTAAATATATATATATATATATATATAAAAAGCATGTCATTTTCAGTTGTTAAAGGCAATTCTTGTTTAAAAATTCTTGAAATTATTTGCTTCATCTTAAGTCAAGAAGAGACACAAAATGCAAGGAATTCCAATATGCTCACCATTGACATGCTGGCAGTGGATGCAAGCAGAGCTGCTGTGTTGAACGCAGAGAGCAACATGCCTGTTAAACCCTGATGTGATCTAAAATCTCAGTATTATGATGGGGTTTTGCATGATAAAAAATGAATGCTCTCAACCTGGCCACAGGAGACTGTCCAGCTCTGGACTGTGCGATGGATAGTCTCAGTTTCCTTCCTTGTCAAAAAACACCAAATTATCTGAATTGGCTTTTTAAACTTCTTTTTTTTTCCCCCTACAAATGATTAATCATTTTTTATTTAAGTATTTAATCCTCTACACATTTTTTTTTTCTGTTTGCAGGATCTGTTCTGATTATAAAAAACAATGTTTTTAATTTTTTTTTATTTTTAAACAGCCAACTCTACCCAGCATATATTGCTGTTTTCATCAGCCTTCAGTCCTCCCAAGAGTTCAATAGTTCTTGCAGTCTTTACTAATGCTTCAGAATTCCTTTGGGAATTCTTCTCAAAACCTATGACATATTCTTCACACAGAGATAATTTTCTCTGCAGACTTTTGTTTATAATTCACTGTGGCCCTTTCAAGTTCCACAGAAGGTTGGTATCTTCTATCTATGACGATATCTACCCTCAATATGCTATTGAACTAAGATACTACATAAGCTCATCTTCTATATGTGGAAAGCAGTCTCACAGCACCATGAAACTGTTCCTCTTTTCCCAGGCATCTCCATATTCAGGCCTCTCTTTCTCTCACAAAGCAAAAGCTTGAACAGGCTGGCTGCTCCTCAACTTCCATTGTTCCTAAAATGTATAAGCTATTTTGTGGCAGTAAACACATGCTACAAATCAAGCTGCCAAAACACCACACTACCAAAACTTGCATTACTCTCTCCAAGTGAAGACAACATAAAATACAATTTATTGCCAGAGCATTTTAAGAGGAAAGCAAAGGCCAAAAACTCAAAGTTGTTGTAACAGGCCAAAGTCAGAGGCAAACTCCATTGACTCTCTCTGTCTTGTTCATTTCTCTGGAAGCAATTTTGACAGAAAAGTTCTGACAAACTGCAGAAGGTGTTATTTATCATAACTTTAAGAAGGAGAATGAGGAGCCAGTTAGAATAAAGTGTCTGATTTGCATGCTTAATGTTTGATAGTTTATATTTTAAGTTATTAATGAGTATGCTGATCCGAAGAAAGAAATTTGCTAAATATTTAATGTTAAACAAGCTTTGGTTAAACAAACTGGAACAGAAGAAATTTCTGAAATTGCAACCACAGCAGTTTTATGTCATAGTTTTATGTCAGTATTCATATACATACTGGAGATGCTTGGGAAACTAAAACCACGTGGTGATCTTAAATTTCTAGAGTACCTTTAATTCAAAAGAGTGAAAAAGTATTTAACAAACTGCAGTCAAGGATCATTTATCCCATCATTAAAATGCAGATATGGATGCAGTGAATTTCCAAAGCTCTTTAGAAATACAGAGGATCATTGCACAAGAGTACAGAAAAAGAATAAAGAATGCTGCAAGTTCAGAGACCTGATATCAATGGGAATTTAATCCTTGAGGTTTGTGAACTCATACTAGCATGTCTGCAACTCTGGTCCCCACACAATTAAAGAAAATGCAGTCTATAATAAACCGAGGAGACTGAAAACAACTAATCAAAGAGGTAGGATATTATGGTTAGCCTAAAATTGTTTTGAAAAAGCAGGATGAGAGTAAACTTAGATTATTTTATTGAAACAGCTTTTCTCTCAGCAAAGAGGCAGCATCTCAGTAGCAGACGGCCTGTGGTTCTGGGCACAAGTAAGATATTGTCTCATAAATAGTCCTCCAAAATAATGGTAGTTATCAACACATTATTGAAACTTTGGTTTTCCTGGATGGTCTTACATCTACGTAAGTAAATCCCAAAGTAATACCTCCTATTTATTTCCATGGAAACTACAACAGATAAATAGAGCACAATAACGCTATATGATAGAGAAAATTCTCAGCTACAAAACATTGTTTTTCAACACCGTCACTACCATGAGTTATGTATTTTTGCCAGCTATGAACAAGAGCCTGCATGCCGCTCTCAGATAAATTTGCACCAGTGGAGATGTCCCACGGCTGCTGTCACCACTGCTAAAACGCATCACCCACCACCTCACTGTGCTCACATCCACTGTTTGGTCTGCATAAAAGTTCAGCAAGTGTCCATGAATGTCAGTGGTTGCAATTTTTTCCGAATGGAGGAATTAAACTCCACACCTTTGCTCCATATGTACTCCTATGGCAGATGCCATTTTGTCAGACTGCCTCTCTGTTGCCATCTGTCGCACAGCAACAACATTTAGCAGAATATTGGTGGGAAGGTTCAATCCCAACTGTCAGACCACCAGCACTCACCTCTGACAACATAATAACATCGGAGGCATTACTTTCAGAGCAGACCTCATATTTATTCATCCCCAAACCCCACTGCTTTAGATTGTGAGATTTGATGGGACTTTTGGTGCATGAACACTGCTGCCACATATTGGCAACCATAGTCCTGGAATGCCTGAGCACCACCCTTTCCAATCAGCTGGAAAACCAAGCAGCAAAAGGGCAAAGCAGGGATCAATAGTCACAAATCACTACTCAGGAGCAGTCTTCCTGAATTTCTCTTGGTTTTGTTAAGTGTTTAATTTGGCTTTACCTTTTGCTGTTTGAGGCATTTCTTATCTTCACTGAATGACACTGCATTCCATGTTTCATTCCTTTTCTAAAGCCATACAAACAAACCAATAAAAAAGATAAAGTAAAAGCACCCACTTCTTCAATCCTTGCCTCAAGAAAAGGCTGACAGGAAACCAGGTGGAAGGCAGTCTTTCACAATGCACTTCTGATCCTAATTTGATTCACTCTATTTTTACTCATGTAGAGCCATCCTAACTTCTTAGCACTGCATCCACATCAGCTTACGCATTTCACTACGTGATGCTCAAACTGAAAAACTCCTGTGTAGCTCCTGGAGCATTAACTACATCCTTGAACACTTCTGAGGAATACTAGTCTTCATCAGGTCATAACATCATCTTATGTTCTTACCACCTTTTCTTAGCATCTTAAATCTTTCTCTCTGTGTTGCACCCTGTGTTACTTCCCCAAGCGGGGAAAACATCCACCTGCCTGTCTCAGCCCAGGTATCCAATAGCATTGCCTTTGCAGCTCTCCCAGAAGAGGTGGAAATTCAGCCTCATCAGGATAAATTTCCCCTTTAAGTGCTTTAACCACAACACTTCTCCATAAGGGGGCAGCACTTACAGGCACCTGAGGATATGCACATAGGTGTAGCCCAGTTCTTATCTCTCATCAGTAAAATGCAGATAACAGGGATGTTCCATTCTACCTGAGTTTTGTGAAGATAATCACAGTAGAGAAGAGAAATTGCTCAGGTCCTTGATAAAGGAGGTTGGGAGATCTCATGACATGGTAAAGAAAAAAATACAGTGTTCTTTTTTCCTAACTGCTCATCTTCTTATTCCAACTGGAAATGCTCAGGATAGCATCAGTGAGAAAGAAGGTGAAAGTGGCTAGCCAATATGAAAAGAATTCCTCAATCAGCCAGTTTCATCTTGCTCTTGCCTTTATAATTTTGTAATAAATTGGCAATCTGGCCAGCCAGTTGAAGAACCAATGAGTCAGTACTCTCTCTTAAACAAGCCTTCATTCAGCTCTTAATTGAAGTATCCTTGTATAGTTTATATTTCAGAAATGTTAGATAAGAATGAATTGACCCTATACTTAGTCTTAGAAAAAACAACAACGCTTTCGTCTACCAAAATGTGAAAAAAAAAATCTTTTCCCATCTGAAAATATGACTATTTTGGCCTTTATGCAAGAAAAGAAAGCCATACTTAATATATAATTCCATGTGCTGTTTCCAGGGAGCATAAGCCAAACAATGTATACCTCTATGTAAAGCTTTCTCAAGTGTGTGGTATCAGACACAGGTACACACACACACATTTCCAGTGATACAGCAGTGCTCATTATTGAAACCAAATCTCCCCTAAAGGGGACAAACAGTTCACTTAGACAATCTCTACTGAAATTTCACTGGAGGGCTTCTTTTTCATAAACGAAGGCCTCTGGTACTAATAGATATTGTCTAAACTTTTTGAATGGAGAATTTTTATCACTCTTAATTAGCTGAACTATGTTAGATCAGTCACCTTTAGTAATTCTGTCCACTGTATATTAAAATTGAAAATGATTAAGTAGAACAATCAGAATGGAAAATACCAGCATACTTCCAATGGCTACCTTGATGGACTTCTTTTGGTTTTACTTTTTAAATTCACCACCTAACAAAACTGACAGATCACAAACAAGTCTTCTTCTCGAGTTGAAAGTACAAAATTTCAACTTCAAAAAGTGCTTGCTGATGTTGGAGCTTGATCTTTAAGCAACATTTCTTCAGCATGTCAGTGATATGGTACAATTAGTTCCTCATCAAAAAGAAATACAGCATCTCAGAATTCAAATTTTATTATTGCAAGGGTTTGATTTAACACCCTGCATACCTAAGCACCGTCTGGGAGCTGGGATGGAATACATTGCATTGAGATCTATCCTTTTTATTAAAAACATATTATACCTTAAGGGAAGTATGTTTTTCTGTAGGGATTGCTTCACAATTTAATTACAGCAAGCTATCCTCTCATTTTATGAGATTCATCGGAGCTCAGGAACCACAGTGTGATTTATATCAGCATATCCTGCTCTATCAGAGTGGAATGGGTAGCTGTGCTCTATTCAGAAAAAAATACTATGGTTGGCAAAAATTCTTTGGACAAACTGCAGAAATGACAGTACATTCTTGCCTCCACAAGGTAACATACATCACCCCCCTAACAAACTGTTACCCACTAGAAACATTTCAGAAAACATGTGCTAGCTAGGGGAATATAGCACCTCACTGTATCTTTTTTTCCTATATAAGCCAGGCAACAGTACTAAATTTCCAGGCTGGCTTTCTTTTTTTTTTTCCTTTTTCCCAGGACCATATTTACAAAAGGAGAAATGCTGTAGAAGCCTCCAGAACAAACCATCCTTTAGACATCTTTAATATGTTTCTTGTTTTTAAATTCCATAAAGCACTTGTAAAAAACTGTATAACATAATATTCATATTATGACACAGATGCACTCAAACAGGGTTTAAATATTGTTGAGTGAACTAGCCCAGTCATGGAAGTTCCATCCCACTGCAGTACTCCACAAAGAACAGAAAACAGTCAATTTAATCTTGGGGGGGGGGGGGGGGCATCAAAAATAGGAACAGGGTTTGTCATTGCAGAAAAATACTTCTATTCAGAATGGCAAGTACAGTTGAAAATCCTTTATTTCTTCGGAACCTATGAAAGGGAACTGACTATTTAAATATGGAAGTCATAAGATCAATCATACACAGAGGGAAAAAAGGACTGGCTGTAGGCTGTAATAAAGACTTTATTAATGACATGGTGTATGGCAAAAGAAGGCAATGACAGTGCCTTCAAACGGGATACAGGCACTAGAGAGCAATAGCAGGTAACAAAGAAGGAAAATTGGCTCACTCCTTCCAACAAACAATGATAGCTCAAAAACAGTGCAATCTCTACTCAGAGAGATGCTTTAAATGAGGGTGAGGAGGGGTGGATCCTGGCTCCATCCCTTCCAGTCACTCAGTTGCATTGCTTGCACCCGAGCTCCCTGCGTTAGCCATGCCTTCTCACCTGGTGCTCAAGCACTGGTTCAGGCTGGGACCTGGCAATTCAAACACTTGGTAGCTAAAGAATGCTGTTCTTTTATTGTTAAGCAACATTCTCACTAAATCAGGAAAAGCTTCCAGAAATATAACTTGAGGGAGCTCAGTCAAGACTGTCAATCTTAGCAACCTGGTTGTCTCATACATAGCACTGGGTTGTTTTTCTTTGACTGACTGGTTAGTAGATTTGTTTGTGCTAGGATCATCAAAATGTATGAATATGCCAGTTCATTTGATTTTTCTTTAAAACAAATTTCCAGACTACATGCTTTTGAGAACAAGAATAAAAAATGACCATTATGCAAACATGTGACACAGAGAGAGTAAACATAAAAACATCAAAAATTCATTTTTTGAGGTATTCTCAAGATTTTTGAATACTTGGGTTTTGTAAAACTATTCATTACTTCCCTAGTTTTCAGCTATTTTTACTACCAAGCCTTCATATGATAGTTTTATGTCCAAAAAGAATCGTACTTCATTCTTTGATATTCTGTAAAATATCAGAATTCATATCTTCCCAGCAACAGAACGCAAGGAGATGCTCTCCCACACTCTCATTTTCCTCAAACATGGCAGCAGGCTTGCAGAAAATGCTGCTTTGGAATGTATTTCTTCTCATTACTGAACATTTCTGATAGTATATAAGTATGAACTGAGGAAGAAGAGAAAGCTAGCTCCTCTGAATCTGGCTTTACATAACAACTAGAACAACTAGGGCTGCTGTATCGCTAATATTGGTATAACCAGTGAACAAGTACAGAAGAGCAGTAGGGAAAGACAAGAAAGCTGAGGGGAAACCTCTTTCATCCAGTCTCCAGTGACTGTGCAGAAATGCATGAAAGGAACAAAGAGACCCAATGTCTTTTGTCAAATGGGATGCTATTTAGATGGAAGAATCCATGTTCTTTATCAAGTACAGAAGTTGTGAATGCCCTTACTTGAACAATATATCAGGTTAATAATCCTTTCATCTGTATATACATCCCCTAAAAAACATACATAAAGACCAAAGGCAATCTGGCAAACTTTTAAAGTGATCCTCAAAAACAAGAATAATTCCTGTGAGAAGTTCCCATACTTCCATTCTTGCAGCAATAGCATCATTTCTCTATATTTGTCCATGGGGGGTATTTGATCTGGAATCTGGTCTCCAAGCAATTAAACTGACAGCGGGAAAAATGATGGGGAAATTGCACACACAAAAAGGGAAGGATTGTATCTGAGCAACTGTTTTGGCATCACAGGTGCTGAGTTACAGGCTACTATCAGGGAGGCCTGTGACATGGGATTGCTGTGGGCGAAGACCATGAAGTGATTTATAATTTAGTTAAACTTGCATTATTAAAAAGGGACTCTGTCTCTTTTGAAAGATATTTGTGCCTGTCAGTCATTCTCTTGATTTTACAAGGCACTGGCCTAGTTGGAGACCAAGTTATTAAAAAATAATCTTTTTTGTTGTTGTAGTTATTGAACTGATGCTATCAAAAGGACTCTATGATTTACAGGACCTGTCTCTAGGGAGACTTTAATCCATATTTTTTTCGTCTCTCCTCTTGATGTACATTTAAATTTACCACTCAGTGAGATTCCTTTTTTCTCCTTCCTTGTTTGAATTCAGATGCTTGGTCTACTCTATTCATCCTATACCAATGTAAGATGGAACTTAGGCTTTGGTATGTATCTTTATTTCCTCTCTGTTTTTTCTTTTTCATAAAATCATCCTAAAAGTCAGCACTTTGGCAATGATATGTCAACCTGGAAATACACACACACATACAAAGACTGGTTACACAGTCTCCTGTGCTTCCTGGAGCTTTGAAAGCAATAATCAAATGCTCAGGGAAGTAATTCTGCCTAGTTTCCTTTTGCCTTGAAAAGAAAACTAACCATGAAAAGTACGCATGCACCATGCAGTGGAGCATGGAGCCCACATAGGTATATTTGCAATAACCAGAGGAAGTTCTGCCACCAGAAAAAGTGCAACTTTTATTAGTCAGCATGCTTATGACAGTTGTTTGCTGTTTGGGAGCCCAGATGACACAGCATCATGTCAAATGTTGGCTTCTTAAAGCTAGCTCAGGACATGCAATGCTGATCTGTTGATCTGCCCAGAGAACCTCAAAATGTCATGAATGTACACACTCCATGTGTCCTCAGCCTAAAGGCTAGACATGGAATAGAACCAACCATCTGCAATCAGGTTGCCCCAAGAGCACAGCAGGACACTAGAAGTCAGATCAGGGCCTAGAATTCCCACAGCTTCGAATCTTGGAAACCTCCACTACCACATTTTAAGGAGGAGAAAAATGCATGAGAAGCTCAGAGAGAATTTTTATCTCACACAAAGACAGTTAGATAAGAGTTAGAGACCTCCTGAGCACAGTGAATCCGGATGCCCAGAGAACTGCTGATTAACAGCATTTTATTCTACAAGAGGCAGCCATTCCTGGCTCCTAGTTTCTGATGAGTTTCTCTACCTGGGGAGCTATTGACTTTCCTAACAAAATTTGGCATGTTCTTCTGCTCAAGACTGTGGTTCTCAGTAAGTCGGTAACTATATCCTCTCCCCTTTCCCCTGACTGACAGCCTTGCTAGCTGGCCACATACTTGCCAACCAAATGGGAAAAACAGAAGAAAAGCTCCTAGCGAGAGATGAATCACAAAGCTTCTGGCTTTATGCTCACATCACACTCCTTTCAAACAGTATTCAAAACACCAATCTCCTCCCAATGTCTTGTAAAGGAAGATGCATGGGGACCACCAAGTATTAAAAAGAGACATGTTCTATATTTTTAACAACTAAATAGAAGAATGGGATGATCAGTCACTATTTTAGATAGGCAAAGAGAGTCAACTTTCAGCTTGGTTTTGTGATACCATTCTACAAATGTCTTTACACTTCCTTAGACTTTAAAATCAATAATCAATGTGCATGACAGGCAACAGCATGTGCTGTAGTATTTAGGCATACAATGACATCTCATTAATTAGTTCCCAAGCCATTTATGTAGTTTCACTGTGTTATACATTATAGAAGATTCTTGAAACTAGTCAGTGCAACAGCAGGCATGCAGTTAAGCCTCATATACTTGTGTATAAACACAGCTACTTGGCAATACCTCAGTACAGCTCTAGATGAAGTTGAGATATTCACATTCAGCATAAAGAAGCATTTATTTCAAAGCAATGGCTTCTCTGATCCAGTTTCTGTCACTTAGAATGAATCAAATAATTTCTTATAGTGACATTTCTCTCCTTGGATGATAAGTGGAGCCGAGAAAACTAGCATAGATCTACCTATTGTAGATATCTGAAATTAGATGATGTGAAACTATAATCTTTCCCAGCTTCCTACATACTCAATGGAGAAAGAAACACATCTTATAAAAAGCCTCCAAGTTAGGCTCGCACACTGCCAAGCACAAGGAAATATTTCTGAGAGGAAATATTCTAGGACAGATAAACAAAATGAAAGGAGTCTTTTTGGAAGAAAAATAGAAAAAATATTACAGGAAGAAATACAGTAAAACTAACAGAGCACTGTGCCAAGTCTTAGGAAGTTCCTGAGGAAACATTTTTTACAACAGTCTCATGCTTTTGCTGTAGTGCCACATCTCTTTAAATGCTGCTGACTTAAAGGCAAACCTAAGGTGTTAACATGAAGAGAAATCTCAGCAGTTCTTGCCACATCGAAAATTAACCCTGTACATTCCCAGATTGAGACTTTCAAAGTCAATTATATCAACTAGAAAAAAAAATGATTCACCTCCAAGATTTGTTTTTTAATCTATTTTACGTTATTGCAAAATGTAACAATATTCTGAGAAGCAAAGACAAAAACCTGTATCTCACTTCTTTCATGGGCATGCTTAACCAATAGGCTATATAGCCGTACTCCTGCCATTCTCTTTTTCTCTGTGGCCCAACAAATTTTAAAAACTTTTCTGAAAATTCTGAAAATTAGAAGAAGCTCACCATGAAGAATGTAGCTTAGCTTACTTCCAAAGCAGACCACAATACTTTCCTCAAGGAGATGGGAAATATAGAATTGATGTTGTTCTGGCTGAGAAGAGACTGAAATTCTTCTACAACTGGTGCAAGTGCTAGGAAAGAGATTTCTCAGTTTTCTTTGCTTAGGTATCACTAACTGCAGCAAGAATCATAACCATTGGCAGATCTGCAAAAAAGTTCGAGAGATGTCACTTTTATCCTGTCATCTCCTTCCCACCTCCCTTCTTTACACTTCCTGCCAGGATAACCTCCCATGATAACTGGAGCAAACTCTTGCAGCTCAACCCAGTGCCACCCTCCCAAGTGGGAGGTTGCCATACTCGTTGGAGAAACCACAGAGTGAGGTGCTACTGCAGCATACCCCAGCAGCCTGCCAGCAGCCAAACAGCACTTCAGGTTGAATTGCCACTCAGGTATAGGTGCTTTCAGCAGCAGCCCTCACTCCACAACATAGTCAAAAACTGCATGATGAGCATCTGTGAAGGGGCTCTGAGTCACAAGGAAAGTTTATGCATTCAGTAAGATGCTTCCACACTCCCTAACCCAGCACATACAAAAAAGTTTCTCAATAATGTCTACAATCGAGGAAAGAAAAAATGTTAAAGTAACAGAAGAGAGGGAGAAAAGGAAAAGTCTACAAAAATTGGGGTTTGGCTTCACTGGTAAAAAGGGAGCCCTCTTACCCTCCAAGTAAAATGCAGACATCTTCTGTCTGTTGGGATGGGTGAGCACACAGAGAGTGAGGGGTTGAGGAGGGCGGGAAGGCTAACACTGATGTCTTCCCTGCTGCTCTTTCTTCCATCTTATTCATACTTGAGGGAATGCTTCCATTAATACATGTCTATAGAAGCTACCCAAGGAAGCAAGCCAGACTGTTCCTCAGCAGGAACTGTCTTTAACAAAGGGACATCATTTCCTTGCTTCAGGGTTATTTTAATGTGAAGTTGAACAGAATAGAGTAGCTGTTTTGGTTAAAAAGCCTAAGTGGACTAAAAGCATGAGAAAAGACCAGAGAAAGATTTCTGTCTCCTCACTTGGCCTAAAAATGTCTAAGTCTGCTTTTCAACTTCAATGTCCATTTTAGATACCAATGTCTGTGTCTGAGTTATTAATAGAGATTGGGTCTGAGATGGGAGCAGAATCTATATTTCTTCTCCTTGCATAAGGTAACCAAGAATTCCTCTTCAATTCCAGTCACTCCACAGCAACAGCTTCAATACGCTGATGCCATCCTATAATTAATTTAAATGAAGAAAAACTTAATTTAGCAGAACCCAATAGAGTTTGTTATCTATTTTTACTGGGAAAATTCAGTAAGCTGTGCAAAGACAACATGGAAGAATAACTACTTAGATCATAAACATTATTTTGTATGTCTAAAAGACATGGTTGATGTTATCTGCCACTGTATGACTTCTAAAATGAATCCAAACCTGATTTGAAATCTCCTTCATGTTAGCACTGCCCCAACGACTTCCATAAACTGCATGTGTATGAAAGAAGCATCAACTCTTCTCCCAAGTCTTAAGTTTCATTTTACCTGAATTATGACTTCTACTCAGTACTGTATAAATATAATTACCTTGACATTTGTGACAGCAGACAGAAATCACATCACTGCCAACTCCAGACCATTATAATTCTTTGTTTTGATTGAACAGTCTGATTTCTCTACCTTCACTCACTGTACGAGCATGGCTGAGTGCCAGCTGAACCGCAATGATGCCCAAGACTCAGAGAGATTATGTGGGTAAAGCACACACTGCAGCTGTGATGATATACAGGAAGGGGCTGGCTCATGCTGAGAGTCACTTCTGCCACACATTAATTCAGCAGAATAAACAAATCTCTCTTTATCTCAAGCTCTCTATGCCTGGTGCTTTTACAGAGATTCGAAGTTGTTTTTGTTTGTTTGTTTTGTTTTTGTTGTTGCTTGTTTGTTGTTTTCTTTTTTATGGTGATGTGCGGTGGTGCCTTTCCAAAAAAAAAAAAAAAGATTGTTGATTTAAAAGGCCTTGCTACATCATCTCTAGAAATGTAATTTGCAACAAAAAAGAAGAAAACTATGTATTGTCAGATCAAATGTGTAAAGCTGTTTCATACAAACACTGCATCTTTTAAAAGTTCAGAAATGTCTGATTTTCATTTACTTTTCTCTACTGTTCAACAACGTACTCACACTCTGCTCTGAACACGCTGTTGCTTCCACATTGCTACAGGTCATGGCCAGAGTAAACCCTATGGGACACACAAATTACACCACAGATACTAAATAAAATGAAAGCAAGGGGATTCTGAGTACAACAGCTACAGCGTACAAAGGAGGCTGACACACTGCTTATCAGAATCCGTGGGAATCTTTCTACTGACTACAAGTGGCTGTTCTTGTTTCTGAGCCAGAAGGCAAAAAGGAAACTATATACAGAGTAACTATAGCATCAGAAATCAGTACAAGATACAACTACTAGCATTTATATAGAAGAAAAGACCAAAACAGGAAAAGAATTTCACTGGAGGACAGTCACATGATGAACTGCTTTGTGAAATCAATGTTCACCACTTTTGACAGAAATAAGATATTCTTTCAAATACAGCTGTGATGTTACAGGAATTCTATTTTGATTAAATATCTGAGGAACAGAAAAGGAATGCGTGCAAAATAAATAATTGAAAATATAGCAAGACAAAGATTTTGAAATGTGAAAATAATAGTTGAAAATTCATCAAGAAGGAATCTCCATATTGGATAAACTATGAAGATCTCAAGTAAAAGCATGTAAATCTTCGTTTTCACTAAGATATGAAGAATGACTCACAATCTCCATGAATGCACTATGTGGAAGGGCATCTCAGTAACCATGTACTTGTAAGGCACAAACATGGGGAAATATTTTAACTAATAGTAAGTACAGAGACTTCTTCAAGGAGAGAACTCATTTCTCATACCTATCTATGTCTTAAAGTTCTCCGTTACACTCAACTTTGAGCACTTTGAAGAATCAAAATGCTATAGAGGGATATAAGGTTCCTACATTATAAAAAGTACCTCTGTGGCCATACTTTTACAACGACTTTAATGACATCTATCCTTGACTTGTACAATGGCATAAAAGTATTCATATCTGCAGGCAGAAAGGTTAGTGGACAGTAAAGAAAGTTAGGAGATTGTTAATGAATGAAATTAAGCTCTTCGATAAATAATATTGGCCCACTATTCTATATTTTAAGACAAAAATAGAGTAATACTTGAAGATTTGGATTGCTGGATATATTTTCGACACTGGAATGCTCAGCCTTGAAAACAATGAGTCATGTGAAGATTAGGTCATGAAGTATGAACACATCACTACTGTTAAAAGGCCTAATGAAGTCCTTGGAGGTAGAAAGAAATGAGTCATTTCAATGTGGGTAGGACAGTTGTTGAAACTGATATACCTCATTCAAAGTGCATACTCTGTAGCAGATGTGTAAGTTCTAGACCTATCAAAAGGAAGATGTGTGGGATGTCTGACTGTCTTTCATATTCACTGACTGTTTTTGAAAGATTAAGTTCTTGCAACTTTTATGAAAAAAATTAAGGAAAGGGATCTTATGGAAGCTCTTGCCAAAACGGTACAGTACAGGTTCAAGCTACTGTAAACTTCTAGTAACTCATGCCATGAGAACATTTGTTTTACAAATTGGTGAAATGTTTAAGTCACAGGATATGCAGATAATCAGAGCAGATGCTAGGAAGCTGTCTTGGTTTCTAGCTCAGACTCTGAAGAATTGAGTTCTCGTGAAGCAGCAAAAAAAAATTTGGTGTCAGAACCTGTCCACTACAGTCTCCTAAAATTTAGGTGGTGCATGTTTCTAAAGTTCTTATTTAAAAAAAAAATATATGTCTTTGTAGTTTATCTCCCAACATTCAAAATATTCTAAAAGTTTTGAACATTTTTACACACATTTTTGGGGGGATTTGGATGCATCGAAAACAACAAACAAAACACTAATTTCTCGGGCAAGTTACATAACTTTTTGAAAAATTACAAATCTCTACACATTCTTCAAACTTTTTCTATAGAGTTCATGCATGACTGAGGAATCTTACAGAGGCAAAAATGTGTGGGATTTATAGGTTACTCTGAAGAGTATTTTAGGGAAAAATAAAAGCTTTCCTTGTTTTTTATTCAGTCAGAAAAATGTTCAGACTTTTCATAATTGCAAAGATCATTTTTTACTCCTCACTATTGTCCATAACAACAGAACATTGTTTGAAGCTTTTTCTTTACCAATAGCTTTCTCATATTAAATGCATGCAATTGTTTGTTACAAGAGAACTGCTCATCAGTGCTGAAATGTTGGCAATGATCACCAGAGCATTTGTGCTTTTACTAAAATAAATAATTAGGAACTTTGTTAAAGATATTGGATATAGGGAAAATGGAACAAATAAGGATCAATACGTTAAATCTTTGAGAAGCTCATAGGCTAATGTATGATCTCAGCATTAGAACATTATAGCTGTTTCAGCCTGTGAAAATTGGAGCTTATTTATCACAGTTTCAGCCTGTATAGCTTGGGACTCACTTCAGTGGAGAGAAGGGAATTTTTAGAAGAGAGAAGCCCCTACAAAGTTATGGGTGATTCCCATTCAACATTAGGCATGTAATTTATCTGACAGCATTTCTTTTTGCCTTAAATATGTACATCCTGTTTTCTGAAATGATACTAGTGTACTTGAATTACTGTTGTAAATATTATCAAAGCTTATTTCTTCACTTCATTTTCCAGTCTTTTTTCAATTACATGAGAAGCAAGTTGAAATCAGTGCTGAGAACAACTACTAAGACTGAAATTATTTTTTAAGAGCTCCTAATCTGAATTCTATGTAGGTCACTCTGAAAGTAGTGCCTCCTATTTATTTCCATGGAAACTACAACAGATACAAAGAGCACAATAACACTATTTGATAGAGAAAATTCTCAGCTACAAAACACTGTTTTTCAACACAGCCACCACTATTAGCTGAATATGTTTTTGCCAGCAATGAACAAAAGCCTGCATGCCATGATCATAAAAATCTGCACCAGTGGAGATTACCCACTGTCACTGTCGCCACTGCTGAAATGCACCACCCACCGTGCCCTGTGCTCACATCCACTGTTTGATTTCCATAAACTATGATGAATGTCAGTGGGTTCAATTTTTTCCACACGGAGGAATTCAGTTCCACACCTTTGCTCCATACACACTTGTCAGACATTTTGTCAGACTGACCCTCTGCTGCAATCTGTCGCATGGCCATAAAATAGAGTATTGGTGGGAAGGTTCAGTCTCTGCTGCCATACCACCAACATTCACATCTGATGTCATGGGCCGACATAATAAAACAGAAGGCATTAGTTTTGGAGCAGCCCTCATACTTTCTAGATGTGGAGAAATGTATTATCTTTTCTTCAGTTGAAGTCTAGATACTCCAATCCTCTACCTCTCTCTTTGCAACTGGTAAGGAACACAGTGTTCTCTGAACATATTCTAATCACAAAAGCATTTCTTATGCACACCTTAGTTAGAGGAGGCTTAGATTATTATTCAGTGATCTCATGTATAATCTTCAGCTGAAAAATAAATGGCAACATTTTGGGGATAATCTAAATTTCCCCAGTGATTCACAGAACAATAATATTTGGAAGGAAGAGATTCTTGCTTGGTTGGTCTTAGGTTTCTTAAAATCAGACTCTAGTATTTTATGGGCAGCCATAGTCATAGAGTAAATATACAAAATACATCAAAATTTTTAAGATTATATGCAGGTACGATTGAGACAAGAGAAGTAGATGTTTCATTTCCTATGAAAGGGAATTTCTAACTCAAATTTAACACTGAAGATTAATATATATATATATTTAATTTTAAAGTGAGATATAATACAAATATACCAGGTTTTCATCAACTCATGCTCCAGAAAAGATTACTGACAATGAGTGGCCTATCACCCAATCAACAGAGTGGGTGAAGGTGACATGAGAACTTTCTCTTCTCCCACCCCTCTTCCTCTGCCATGCCTCCAAAAATTTAGGTCAATATGAACATTTAATTTGTTGCTCTTTTTTTTTTTTTCTGGAGAAGTTGGTGAGCAGCTTCCTCTGAAACCTGCTGACAGTCTGGCCAGGAGATAACATTTGAGCACAGAGCCAACATCATTAGTGAAGCCTCAGAACTTGATTTTCATAGTTACAGGTCATCCTAAAACCACCTGAAATCTCCTAGACAGAGAAGCAAGAGACCTGAGGCCATGTTTCAGCTGAGAACACCTTCTACACTAAAGAAATGCTGTTTGTCAAGCAGTAGAGCCAATAGAGTCCTTTTTAGATGAACTGTAGTGTTATCTCTGTGTGCTGCCAATTCTCTGAATTCCCCATTATTTACACGTGAAATCCAATGGGCGCCTAATGCCAGCTTAAACTACAAATCAGCACATTACCAACACAGGATATGTAGGTGTCCTGAACGTACAAAAACACAGCATTGTAGGCAGGCATCTGTGTATGCTGCTGTGTGCTGTTCCACTTTTGCATTTATCTTGGTTAGCTGTAAAGAAAGTTAGAAAAGCAGAGAAAAGTATTTTTCCGAGTAGAAACTGACAGCCTGTCTGCTGCTGCCCCTGTAAAAGCATCACCAGCTGCACTATTCATCTTCCAGACTGAAGCACCTTTCCCAAGTATTTTAATTAATTTTTATACTTCATATTCTTTGGGAGCTTTTGGAGTGCTCTGCTAACTAGAATAAATGTGAAATGACCTTATTCTTTAACATAACCTTGCAAGAGGACTTTTCATTGAATAGGGACTCATTCTTGCTCCTGTATATAAAGTTCCAGTGCACATTACTCCCATGGGTCTCTCTGCAAGCTGCATTTCAGCTCTTATCTCTTGAATAGCGGAGGACTGGCATAGAATTACTCTCTGTGAAATATCTGTATTTCTTTTGATTTTAAATCATTCATAGATGCTCCCATTAATTATGTCTTAAAAATATATTCCTAAGGTTAACCTGCAGAAATGCAGCTTACGCACATTCATGAGGCTTCCTTTTACCTGTAAAATAAAATGAAATCAGTAAAATGCTGTATCTTGTACCATGTTAGTAGTTAACTAATGGACACTTCACTGACTAACTGCCTTGAGAGAGATTCTTCTTCTATCTCTGCTTCTTTTCCTCCCCTCTGTGTTTTACCTCATTTAAATTTTGCCTCTTTCTAAGCAGATTAACTTTAATCCTCTTCTGTTATTTGTGCCCGTGTGTGCATGAAAGAGGCCCGTAAATTGTTTTGCTCTGGTACCCCAGTTTTCTCCCTCCTTTTTCTTCCTGACAACTCTAGGGTTCTTTATAGTATCATTACAAATGGAGAAACCCAGGAATCTTTGCTATCGATACTTTAGAAAGTAGAAAATTCATGATCTTTCTGACCTTAGCCAAAAAACAGCTATATTTTCTACACATATTTCAGTGCTCATTTCCAGGTTAGATTCTAATGCTACTTAGCTTTCCTTGTCAGAACAGAGATGCCCTGGTAAGAATTAACTGACACAATTAAGGCTAGCTAAAGCCTCTGTAGATCCATTTACAAAACTCATAATGCTGGTGATAACCACCACACACACAAAGCATAACACAAACCAAAATCAAATATCCTGTCACTTACTTACCTATTCCACAGCTGAGAACTGTATAGATAATCTTTAGTCTGTGCAGTGAGAATGATGTTCATTGACAGTCTCCAGCACGAGACATGTAACTCAACGAATGTCAAAAATAAGATAAATAATCCTGTTTTTCAAGGTGAAATTTTCTTCTGTGTTTGACAGTGCAGACCTGTGAGTTCTCATCTACACCCTGAAGCCAGGATTTTGACGTACTTGGGTGCACATTACTCAGTGCATCCAAAATGAGTAATTGATGTCACTCTTTACTCAATAAAAGTTTATGAAATCATGTCTCATTGAGTAAATTCCCTATTCACAGGCTTGTAAAGTATCTTTCCTCAATTTTGTGTAAGGGAACAAGAAAAGTAAATGAACATACTAAGCAAATCTCAGGCTGTGATTGTGGAAGCATTTGCGTCTGGATTGAAGAAAACATCTGGTTTTCAGACTTAGCCATTCAGATCAGGTAAGATTCACTAATTTGATTCAGAGTCAAAAGTCTGAATGACTGACCCTGCCTGATATGTTTTTCTGACGCACATCAGCAGTAGATACATGAGTCGGGTGCTGTTGCCACGTCTGCTCTCTTCCTTTTCTTCATTAACAATGCTACTTTCAAGATCCTTAGGCCAGCTCTTCATCCTCAGAAGGGACAGTCCAATCTTCTTTCACATTCCTCCCAGTTCAGTTTTTCTTCTCTGTGTCCACTAATATGGGAGTCTTTGTGCTTCCACAAACGCACCTCATCTCTGGACTCCATGAATACTTCTCATCTTTTCTATTCCCCCTCCGGAATCAAAATCACAAAACAGAATTTCATTTGCACCCCTGAGAGATCTTGAACAAGGTCTACAAATGACAACACAACACAATATTCCATTTTTAAATATTCCCCAAAAACGAAACAGTGGGAAAGCCTGAACAACGCAACTACCTCAATACACATTGCATATGTTAGAAAAAAAAGGTACTGTGTGGAGTTGTAAGACATGCTTAATAATTTTTCAGTTATGACAAGACAGGAAATTAACTTGGACAATATTTATCCTGTTTTTATCTTTTTGTTGTTGTTGTTCATTTGCTTTGTTGGTATTTTTTGTTGTTTTTTTTTTTTTAATGTGCAATGTGATGGGTAAGCAACAGAGAAAAAACTGTTCACTTTCGCTCTACTGGGTTTTTACAGAATCTGGAAAATATTCAGATTTCCATACATTAGCTTCTGTGGGGGGTCTTGTCTGGAATCTCTCATTTTTATAGCAATCATAGATGATTCTGTGGGACTCATTTGCTGGATAATTTGCATATCCCACTTCATTTAAACCTTTTTTTTACACACAGATTCTAATTAACAAGAAATCAGGTGATTAGATTTTTAGATATCTTTCACTAGCTCTGCTACACATTGAAAACAAACAAACAACAACAACAAAAACAACAACAAATATCAGCTAAAGGCTATTCTACGTATCTGATGAAAGAATTAAGTTTGTCTTCAGAATTTGTCAACAGATTATTGGAAAAATCATTGTAACTAGGTTATAACACACTGGACATCCAAAATATTCATAGTTAATAACAAAGTAAAAGAGTTTTCTGAAAAACATACAAACTCTTTTAAGAAACACCTCTAAAAGAGCAGGGAAAAACTAAAATATTTAAATAGCAGGTTTGGGCTTATTATAAGACATTCTTCAAAGAGGCTGAGCCTTACTAATGGAAATACTTAACAAAAAATTCCAAATGACTCACTCAATATAAATATGGAACAAAAACTAACAACAAATCATTCCTACAACATATCAGGAACAAGAAGGCAACAAAAACCTATATGTATATATGTATATAAAAATACACTCAGAGAGAGTATAGCAGAGAACCCTTTTTTTTTTATTATTATTATTAATACTATTCACTGTGGAGAGAATTGGAGAGACTCCTGTGCTGGAATTCTTCTGCCTCAGAGACTTGTCAGAGGATCCAGCTGAAATTGAAATAATTACAGAAAATATAATGACACAAATGGACAAAATGAAGAGTAGGTGCACACTAGGACCAGATGGTGTCCACCCAGGAGTTCTAAGAGAGCTTGAGGATGAAGAAGACAAATGGTGAATAAGTTCCTGCCTAACCTGGTATTTGGAGATAAAAAATATGGTAATAAAAATAAGTAAATAAATAAATCAAAACGTGGCATAAAAATAAAATAAAATAGAATAAACCAAACCAACGAAACAAATAAATAATTATAGACAGAAGATGGATTCTAAAGAGCTAGTAAAAAGTAGAGTAAGCATAGTCTTTTTGAAAAAGCCAGTGTGGCTGTTTGAAAGTGAAGCATAGCCTTGAGAGCACATTAGAATTCTCAGTGTTGGATTTCAACACTGATCTAGATACAGACTAGCAGTTTGGTATGAAATATTTGGCCTTCCAAAAAGTTTTCATCAAATTCTTTCCCTAATAGTTTTTGAAGAACTAGACTGCCATCTGCAAGGGAAAATATCCTGGCTAGATAATTGGATAAATGATGGGAAAAAAAGAACATAGGTATAATATGACCAGGTCTCAAGCAGGGAAAGAAAATCATCAGTGGAGTTTTGCTGGGACCCCTGTTGTTTTATATAGACATAAATATAACTTCACAAAGGGAGGTGAGTGGTGAGCTGACAAAGTTTGCTGACAATATTGACTTATTAAAGTAGAAAGGACAGGAGTCATGAAAAATTCCAGAAGTATCTTATGAGACTAAGAAGCTAAGAAACAAAATGTCAGATGCTGTTCAATACAGGTAAAAGTGAAGTTAGTCAAATGGAAGAAACATAATCTCAAGTCTATGTTCAAAGTGATGGCATTACAGCTTCAGTGTATGATTTTTGGATCATGACTGAAAATTCCATGAAAACAGCTGCTCTGTACTCAGTAAGAGTTGAAAAATACAAATCACGTGTTAAAAGCTCCTGCAAAATTAATAAAGTAAAACAAAACTGGAGAACTTCATTGGGCTGTCATATAAATACGATACACCCATAGTTTAAATGTTGTGTATTCCTTATTTCTCCAAAAGAAAAAAATAGCATAAAGTACACACAGAAAATGACAAGGAAATCAAAAGTCTAGGACTCTTGCCATTCAGAGGGACCTCAACAAACTTGAAAGGTGGGCCATAGACAAAGAGTGGTGATTAATGGTCCTATGTCCAGGTGGAGGCCGGTAATGAGTGGTGTTCCCCAGGGGACTGTCTTGGGACCAGTGTTCTTTAACATCTTTATCAATGACATCGGTGATAGAATTGAGTGCACTCTCAGCAAGTTTGCTGATGACACCAAGCTGAGTGATGCGGTTGACACAATGGAAGGAAGGGATGCCATTCAGAGGGACCTCAGCAGACTCAAGAAGCGGGCCCAGGTGAATCTAATGAGGTTCAACACAGCAAAGTGCAAGGTTTTGCACTTGGGCTGGAGGGATTCCCAGGCATATATACAGACTGGGAGGAGCAATCCTTGAGAGTAGCCCTTGAGAGTAGCAGAGAAGGACCTGGGGATCCTGGTGGATGAAAAACTGAACATGAGCCAGCAGTGTGCTCTTGCAGCTTGGAAAGCAAATGGTATCCTGGGCTCCATCAGAAGAGGGGTGGCAGCAGGGAGAGGGAGGTAATTGTCCCTCTCTACTCTGTCCTTGTGAGGCCCCACCTGGAGTACTGTGTCCAGGTCTGGGGCCTCCAATAGAAGAAAGACAGGGAGCTGTTAGAGAGTGTCCAGAGGAGGGCCACAAAGATGATCAGAGCACTGGAGCACCTCCCCACAAAGACAGGCTGAGGGAGCTGGGCTTGTTCAGCCTGGAGAAGAGAAGACTGCGGGGTGACCTCATTGCAGCCTTCCAGTACCTAAAGGGAGCCTAGAAACAGGAAGGCAGTCAACTCTTTACAGGGGTAAATGATGGCGGGACAAGGGGAAGTGGTTTTAAGTTGAAGGAAGAAAGATTTAGGTTGGATATCGGGGGAAGTTCTTTACTACGAGAGTGGTGAGGTGCTGGAACAGGCTGCCCAGAGAGGTTGTGGATGCCCCGTCCCTGGAGGTGTTCAAGGCCAGGTTGGATGGGGCCCTGTGCAACCTGGTCTAGTGTTAGCTGTGGAGGTTGGTGGCCCTGCCTGCAGCAGGGAAGTTGGAGCTTGATGATCCGTGAGGTCCCTTCCAACCCAAGCCATTCTATTATTCTATGATTCTATAACAGCGTTTGTACAAGGAATAACTAAGCTGATAAGCTCTGGCACGGAAACAAAGTGACTGAGGAGGACATGAGACAAATTTACAAAATCATAACTAATATAAAAAGAGTGAATAAGGATCATAGAATAGCTTGAGTAGGAATGGATCTTAAAGATCATCAAGTTCCAACCCCCTGCTGTGGGCACGGCTGCCCCCCACCAAGAAAGGCTGCCCAGGGCCCCACCCAACCTGGCCTTGAGCACCTCCAGGGATGGGGTTTCCACAGCTTCTCTGGGCAGCCATTGCTAGGGCCTCACTGCCCTTTGAGCAAAAAATTTCTTCCTAATGTCTACCTTAAATCTTTTAGTTTAAAACCACCCCGTCTTGTCATACCACTAGACAATAAATAAAATGTTATTGTGCAATTGTTTGTCCCCTTCCTGATTATAAGCTCCCTTGAAGTATTGGAAAGCCACAGTGAGGTACCCTCAGAGCCTTCTCTTCTCCAAGATAAACCAGCCCAACTCCATTAACCTTTCTTCATAGCAGAGGTGCCCCAGGCCTCTGATCAACTTTGTGGCCATCTTCTGGATCCCCACCTCCACATCTTTCCTGTGCTGGAGATCTCAGGTCTGCTTTTTATTTTTTTCTCATTTCAAGGAGAAATAAATGTTTAATCTGTTTGCATGGAACATGTCAGAACAATTTCCTTTTTTTTTTTTTTTTCTATACTGCAATGGGCATTTAGTATGCCACAAAGAAAGAAAATGGTCAAATAAAATATTTATATTGAAAAGATTTCACACTGCAGAACCTTGGATTTGGCAATAGACATTACAAATCATGAGCAATATAGAGGATACAAAATTTAATTAACATAGCTAAAGATGGAAAAGAAAGCACACTGATATATGTAATATGGCTCTCAGCTTCAATATTCAGCAATAAAATAACAAGCAAATGTCTCTAAACCAATCTGAAATGAGTGAAAAACAGAAGCAACATAGTTGGAAGGTTATATTTCAAAATATAATTAGTGTCAGAATATTTCAGAACTACTAAAAGCAAATAAGTCACCAAGTTCAATACAAAGGGAAGTACACATGACAAAGCTGTAATTTACTGAAGGAAACATAGCTCATTATTTTTATTATTTAAATCTAATCATCATCAGATTAATTTAGATGAAATGAAATGAAGGTAAAATACTACATCTTCATATTGCATAATAATTGGTGTCAAAGAAATTTTAATTTACTGGAAAAAATCCCTTCTGTGCAATTAGAGAAAAAAATACTATTATGTATAGTAAATAGCTCTGGTTGTAAAATATAGCTCTCAAAAGATTAGCCATGATTTAAATGAGTGGACACAATGTAATTTTCTATGTTCTCTCTTTGTGAAATTAAAGAAGACTCTGAAAAAGCCTATGTGAGTAAATACAGTAAGATACAGTGGGAATACTGAACAATAATTTATTTATAACTGCACTTTTAGAGACCTCTTTGACAATGCTACATTTTGTTGTGTTAAAGACTGAGATGAATTAAAAAAAAAAACAAAACAAAAAAAAAAAACGCATGTTCCAGCTCCATGGCCAGGGGGAATACTCACTTTAAATCAGAATCCAAATATTTCCACAATGTTCCCATAAAGCCACAACGCTAAGTGTTGCCAATATGTCATTTATATGACTGAGCAAGAAATAAGTACTTCCTCCCTTTGGCTGTGATATACAAAGTGGCCACACTACCAAGCTCATGCAAGCATCTGAACATGAAGAAGAAATACCGACATTGGCACACATGGCAATTTTCAGTGCTCCCAGGCTAACTTCCTTTGCAAAAACTTCACAGGCAATTCAAAAAGCATTTCAGGGACAGTGATGTTACTGACAGTTTTCTCTCAACTGCTACAGGTTGAGTAGTCTGAAGTAGAGACTGGCAAATGTGTAAATGTTCTGTGGCTCATTCTGGGGAAAATGTCTCTTGTCTAGAAACATGTTTGGTGATAGGAAGAGAGATCAAGAGACTAGGAATATGCCAGGAAATGTGCCATTCTTGCACAGACTTTCAGCTGTTTTGCTGCAACCGGGCTGTACAGAAAAATGTTAACATGTAAGTGCGAAAATAACAACATAAGCTTCATATTGTTTTGCCCCTTCCAAATTCAGGCTCAGCTGGAGCTCTGTGCACAGTCAGACCAGTTGCTGTTTTATCCAAACCAGTTCATCCATCCCTAATCAAGATGCTAGCAACCAGCTGTGTTGATCCTCTTGCATTCAGTGCACAGCCTTTCTGCGCTCTGCAGAAAAAAACACCTCACTTTAGACTATGCTCACTCAAGAGTGTTTTTTCCATCAGGAATCCACAGGTGCAAGCTCTCTGGCTTTGGCTTTGCTCCACATGAAAGCTAATTGCATAGCCCTTGGATGACCATTTAGACCTGTGCCTCTTAACCTCTGCACTACTGAGAATAAGCACTGTATTCAGCACTACAGTACAGAGCAGGGGCAAACTCACCTAATTGCCCCTCTATGCTTCCTCCTATAATGACATCTCACAAGGCACTGCTCCCTCCTTGGCTCTCAGCCTCCAGTCTTCCTATTGACTACTCCGTCCTACCTCACCAAGGTGACGAAGATATCCAAATAAGCTATTGCAAACTCCTGTTTTTCTCTTCTTAGATCCCTGGGTTGCTTTCTGTATTGCTTTGTGTCTTGAAGCTTCAGTCATGTTATCTAAAAGTAAAGGCATTAGCAATTGGGAAGAAGGGGAGGATATGCCTTCATTAGCACTGTATGGTCAGCGATGTGATTATTACAAGGGGTTCAGCCAAATGGGGATTGGTACGTACAGCAGAAATATAGAACATGCCAGAGTTGGCCTGATGGCTGTCAACCACAGTATGTTCCAGAATAATGGTGATTTGTCATGCAGGCACAGTTTGCCTACCATTCAGTACAGTTAACTGTATTTCTCTACTGCTAATAGGGATGAAAAGACACACAGGTGTATGAAGAAAACATCCCTCCCCTCCACTTCTCATTTAGGCTTAGTTGAGGAGTCTAGATTTAATGGACTACCTGGAGCCGCCTAACAGTATAAGTCTATCATGGACTGTAAATCTCTTGAGTGGAGGTATTGGGTTTTGCCTTGCTCTTGTGGCTATGCAATCCTCTGCAGAAAATGAAAATGAATACTCCTTTAAGCAACTGCTAAAAGGATCCTTTTCTAGTTGGTGTCAGCAGGTATGACAGTAAAAGGTGACTGTACCCTCATCACTCTTTCAATTACAAAAGCAGGGGAAAATGTTCACAACAAGGTCTTTGCAAGGACCAATGCCACAGCAGTAAAAAATTTCTGCTTTTCATAGCTACGCTGTTGTAAAATTTGCTAAAATAAGCATATTTTTTACCACTTATTACGAAAAAAACAAGATTGTAGCCAAAAAGAAGTAAATGAGGGATCTGGATGTGAGCATATGTATGACATATATTTGTAATACAGTCAAGATCGTTAAACAACAATGGACTCTCTTTTTTTTTTTTTTAATATTAACAAAATAAGCCAGCTTTGTCCAGGGAACTCTCAGATGAAAATCCTGTGGTAGCCCCAGTAAAATGATGTAATGCATGAATATAGTGAAGGTTGAGAAACCAGGCAACCACTAAGCTGTCTTGGGGGCTACAGATCCTCCAAAAGCAACAAACCTTTTTTTTTTTTTTTACTTTTCTTTTCCCTGCAGCAGAGCCTAGGTTGATTTACCTAAACATCATTTAGATATCTTAAGCAACCAAGCATTCACTGCCTTTGAATGAGGGCTGCATCACGTGCAGAACTGACAACATCCATGGGCGTGTCTGAAGCCTTTCTTGGAGCCTAGGGTCCTCCAGCAATTACACTGTGATAAGGAATCATATCTTGTAAATGTCAGCCCCAAGTAACTGAACATAGTCCAGTTGTGACAATGTTTGTTTTCTCCACCATAATTTTTCAGACAATGTCATACCCTATTTACACACATCGCAAAAGCTTTGTGAAGACTTAATTTTAATTGATATTTTACTGTTCTAGGATAATACAATGCTTATTCAAATAACTTATGTACACATGATTTTGTAATAAAATATACAAATTCATCCATTAAAGTACTGACTCCTCCCAAAGTTGGTTTTAGAAGTATTTATGTATAGGTATACCACTAATGTGTACTTATGGACAGAAAGATGCAGTTCAATCTCCACCCATCTAAGATGGCCATTATTTATTCCTTAGAACCCTCATTCCCCACAATTACTATTTAATTAATCACTCAATGCTTGCACTTTGGGAGTAGTTTTATTTCCTTTTTCTTTAGGCTAAACTCTGATATCACAGCCACTTTAATGCATTACCAGCAGGTGGAGTAATGGTAAAGCAAATACATGCTCCAGATATTTATTTTTCAAATGGCCATTTTTAATATCTTTTGCCAAGATTTGCATAAACTAGTTTGATATGCCAAAAAATCCTATGCATATACACAGATTATGTACATTCACACACTTAAAAGTAAACACTAAAGGCCCATGTTTAATACTTCAGACATGAAGCCCTTTTCTATCTTAAATCTATCATTCTATGCCATTTTCATCAATTTCTACATACTGGGCAATACATAATTTTCAAATTGTGCTAGAAGCCTGAAATCCTACATTCCCCTGCCTTGAAAATGAACCGATCAATGCCCAAAGGGAGTAAAGACTCTCTGGCACACTCTGCTTTGGTATTAAGGTCAGTTGAGATTTGAGAGACAGCTTTGGTTAATAGTGTTGTGATCTTGCCAACCTGCAGTTGTGTAGTATGCCCAAAGCCTTCACTGTACTGGATAGGAGCAGCATTAGCAAGACCTTTGTCCTATGTCAGCATGGAGTGGTGGCTGTTGTGGATGGATTCACTCATGTAAAGAAAAAGTTTATATGAATGCAGCAGTTATTCTTCCTCCTCTGCACTGCACAAAACTCTTTTAGCTACTCACCTGAACTTCAGATAGCACTTGCACCTTCCAAGTCATTCATGTAGGCAACAAAAACAGAACCCTAACAAGCTCAGAACAGCTCAACATCTCCACAACATCTTTGTCTCCAATGGCAGCAATTTGATGCTCAAATTTATGACACTCTCATATGTGCTATCAAAATGTAGAAACTCTATAAAATGAAACAGATATGCACTGAAAGGAATATCATTTGGACTGTAGGCTGTAGTCTTTGTTCAGGCAAAATACCTACTGAAGTCAGCTGCTTTTTTTTTTTTTCCCTGATATAACACGTAGGCACTCAGTGCAAGCAAGCCCCTCAGTCGGTATAAGAAGAAAAAATGTTCAGTTAGTATAAATAGACCTACTGACTCACTGCATTTAGATAAGGAGAGCTGCAGTACATTTCTGCATAGATATCTCAAACTGATGTCTGAAGCATGATGAAGTTGATGCTTTTCTGAAAATCACTGTTAATTTTGGAAGTAAGAAGGCTGAAACTGAGCTTTGCTTGTGTGCAAAGATTAAAAAAAAATGATCAGGTTATCACTATCTTTCTTTAGCTATGAGATTTGCAAGAAAAAAAAGATAAATGCAGGAGCTTCAGTTTGCTCCTAGTGATCATATTAAATTGCAAATACCAACACAAAGGAAAAAAAAAAGGGCAAGGTTTCTCCCATAAAATTAATATAAGCCTAAAGAACTGTAAATATCAGTCTTAGTATATGCACTACTGAGTATAGGTAAGATTATTTCCCCTATCACCATTTGTTCTAAGGAGTTATGTAGAGATTATTAATATTAAAGAAAATCCTTCTCCCTACTAAATCCACAAGTTTAAAAAAACATTTTCTCATAACCATCTGAAAATACCAAATCTGTCTGTACTGCCTTCTTGGTGTTCTTCAAGATCATAATGATTTTACTGTGATTTTGTTTGTAAAATACTTCTGATTCATTTGGGATTTTGTCCTTTCTGTGTGCTGTATGTTCAGTAAAAAATATCTACACTCTTTCCCCTGCCAGTACAAACACTGCAGATGATCATCTTCGCTACCTCCCTATTTTTCTCTAGCAGAAAGGGGGAAGCACAGAATAACAGATATTCAAACTAACCACATATTTACTGTAAGACAAAATATAGTCATATCCCTGAAAACAAACATAACCTCAACTTATAGCAGGGAAAGTGAGTGAGAAAAAAATGAATGTAAAATATACCACAATCATTCAATAAAGAGAGCTGTAAGATTAACCAAGTCATGAATTAGCATGATCTCAAGAGATCAAGCTCGTAATACTTGACATGTTTTGACACATATGAAAAGGTTAAATGAGTCTTAAAGCTGAGAAAGAAAGGAACATTTTACGAGCTGTTGCCTAATTAGGGCTGTATTCTTCAAGTTGCTATGCACTCTCTGCAGCCTTTGCAGTCTCATCACCCATCCTTCATTTCAGGAAGTCACAGCCGGGGCGCACCTTGCACAAGCCATCAGGCAGCCTGCAGCATCAGCCCTGTTTGTTAATCGACTCTGCAGAACATGAGGGTCCCCACAAAAGCCAAGGTAGCATAAGCAGGTGTGAGGCTGCAAGAGTGGGCTACAACAGAAGTGGCTCTGCTGCATATGGCAAGCATGCCCTTTTCTCAACACAACTCATGCTACTCACAACTCACCCTAGTTCAGACACTCCTTGTGCTCCCCCTTACTGGTTGGGATGTTGGCTGTTTATTTCTCCTCAATTCAATGCAGTAAAAGGTATGACTGTCTAGAGAGAGTTAAAAAAGCAACAACACCAAAAACTACATGTTTTTTTAGCAGCTGAGTGCATGAAATTCAGTTCACATCCAATCTTTTGAAAAGAAGGAAGGGGTGGGGGGCAAGCTGGTAACTCTCATACACATTCTTCTTTTGCCTTGCATCTCACACATCTCGCAGAAAAGGACCTACTACCTAAATTTCAGACTTGTCTTTTCCAAAAGGGACAAGAATCACTTTCTCCTTGAGTCCTCCCTTCTGCCTTAGTCAGGACCAAAACTGTTTTCTGCAGAGGCTTTTATCCCATCCTTAGGAGGATTCTAGACTGAACAGGAATTCCACCGATTTTCAAAATGATTGCTTGCCATTATACAAACATTACAGAACAAAAGACAAATACACAGAGTTAATATTCTGGCAAAAATATTTTCTCTTCTCCAATTTTCTAATTAGTCAATGTTATCATATTTCTCCTCACACCTTTTTTGTTTTTTCCCCCATTTTTAAGCCAGCCCTGTCTGGATTTTCACAGATGGTTTGGACAAGGGCATTGAGCCTTCACTGTGATTTTCATTCTAGTCACAAGGAATCCTGCCCATGGAAAAAAAAAAAAAAACAATTCCTGTAACGTTCATAGAATCTTCTCCACCAATGACAACAAAAGACAAAGAAGATCAATTTTGCACTCATCCTTAATGTGACTATACAGTTTTCAGTTTAGGTGTTAGCTTGTCACTCACAGTTATCCACAGTTTAGGGTTGGGAAGTCTGACATGAGGGGTTAGTGGATGATTTAGTGTATGAAATTGCCCTTTTGATACATTTCTCAAGGTTTCAGAGTGTAGAGCCCCTTAGCACAAATCTTAGCTGACGCTGCCTAGTAAGTCCCTTCCACCGGTGTTAGCTGGGTAGAACTGCATCCTACGTCTCTGTGTATCATTTTACATGTTCCTCTCCAGGCTCAGAGCCATAGAGGAGAGTTTGGAAAGGAAAAGCAAAAGGGAAGTGGATCTTAGTCAGATTTGCTATAAGGCAGGAAACAAGGGTAAGTTTGGAAGATCTTGACAGAAAATGAGACAATAGAAAGTAAAGTGGTGGCAGAGGAGAATGAACAGAAACCAGAGCACTTCTGACAACTTGAATATACTGCAGATGAAATCCAGTATTTAGCTGAAATGTTTTGTTTTCTTAAGAGAACTGCAAGGAAAAAAAAAACAACAACAGAGATCTGCATGCAAATCTTAGGTTTATGGATTAATTCAGATTGGAACTGACCTTCAAAGGTTGTCTATTCCAACCTCCTGTTCAAAGCAGGATCAGCACTGAATCTAGACTAGAAGTATTTGTTCCCACTATTCATTTGTGAACAGTCATGTAATGAATACTGTCTCTTCAATCAAGTGTCCCAGACTGAGAAAAAAAAGTAATACATCACCTACTGAAATAGCTTGACATCCAAACGGTAAAGAATGTATCTACCAATAAATAAAAGAGGTATTCATTACACTACCGCTTCAAAGCACAGCTTTTGCATGTTAGCAGCAGCCTTGTTACAGTTATGCCTTATCTGCATTAGCACTAAATCTCAAGTAACCTGCAGAAAAATGAACTGCAGAAATGCTTCAGTGGTAGGAGGATCAGAGGAAACCTAAGGAAAGATGTGAAAAACCTATCTTTAGAGTTTTCCTAAATTTTCCATACAGAAGTGCAAAACATGCTATAGTAAGAAATAAGATCCCCACAGAATTCACGTAGATGAGAGTTCTAAAACTGTGTGCTAGGAACCAGAGGACTTTTTAATTATTAAATTTGTATTGTGTTTACCTGTGTACTGTGAGATTGAGGAAGACTTAATTGCATGCTATGTCCTTGCCCTCTGACCTTCCCTGTTTATTACATTTAAGAATTAGATGCACCATTTTCTCTTATTTCCTTAGGACTGAGACAGTTATTAATTCCTAGTAAGCTTGCTTTTTCCATCTGCAGAAGGCTATATTTTCTTTTCATTGCATGCACAGTACTCCCAGAAGCTTTTAATTTGCATATATTGAAGATTACTTCACACATTTAACACTTCCAAAGTAAACTTGCTTAGAACCACCATGTGGCTGTGCTCTGAGGATTAATCTCACAGTCTCTAATCATAACATCCATAGAAATTACCAAGATAAAGAACATATCTATAGATAGACAGATAGACAGATAGATAGATGTGCATATGCATGTGTATGTATATGAGGAGCATGGCTGCCTGGTAGCTTCATCAAAGTTCTTTTCTTTAAGTGTTAAAGATTGGTCTTGAACATATTTCCCACTCTCTCTCCTATGGAGCTGCTCTCATCATGTCTTATGGCTTAGTTTCCAACAAATATGAGGTTCTTTACTGAATGAGTGAGATTTTTTTATCTTTGAGAATGGTTCTTTTTATTTCAGATGGGATATTAACTGAAATTACATTCTACTCCCATCCTCACCTCGAAGCTTAATAGTCATCACATTGCACAAATTATTTTTAATACCTTGAAAAATTCATTAAGTGAACAAAAGATCCTGACATAAGTCATAAGATTTTTTTTCCTCTAAAGTGAAGTTAATAAAAAAGAACTCTAGAATATTAAGGTCTACATTTTAAGCCACCTTTCTTCCCATCGTAAAGAAGGGCCTTTCTGCTAATTTTCACCAAATTTAGACACTAAGCTCTGACCAAAGATAATCTTAAACCAGAGGGTTTTATCATGCATGAAAAGGAGATTTTCATAACCAGACCATTTCTTTTTTAAGTGACTGAGAACAGAAGGAAGCATTAGCCCTCTTCTCAGATTTCAAGTAGGGTAAGGGCCACAATTTAAGAGAACTTCTATACTCAGAAAAAAAAAAAAAGACTCTGACATGTAGGCAAATAAGACTGGATGGAGAGGGAGAAAAAAAGGTATTTCCTGAGTGATGGCAGTGGAAGCATCAAGTCCTGCTGGAGCACACAGAAGTGCTGGAAAGCCTTAAAACACATTGATGTTACAAGCACAGTTCATTTTCTCTAGACTGTCAAGCATGAAGAACATATCCTGTCTTCCACAAAGTTCATGGCAGCTCTCCAGTGCTGGGATATACAGTTGGCATTATGTCTGTATGTGTTGCATCTCCTCACCCTAATGAGTCAGAATTATCAGGCTCCTTTATTGATAAGAAAAGTCTTTCTCACTTTTGTTTCTATTTCTCAGATTATCCCATTCCAAAGAGACATGGAAACTGAAAAAAAATGACATGATAGATGATTGTTTTTCTATACAGTGGAAGACTACAGAAACATGGATTTAGGATGAGGGATAATTTCTCTTTTGTGATTGTGCTTACAAACAGAGTAATGTATAGATCTCTTTATTCTCCTACAGATGTTTTCTTCAAGTCTTTCCCAGCACAGAAAAACACCTTAACACAGTTTCCAGCTTCCCAGTCTGTAACACTTCCTGTGCAGATGAAAGGTTGTGTTCAGAAATGGATCATTACACTACGCATGTTAACTGGGTAGGAATCAGTAAATACTCAAAAGATTATTTTGTTGGACAGGAAACAACCAGTTGGAGCGTGCTGTAACACAGAACACTGACATTATTATGGAGAATGCTTTCTGAATAAAGTTAAACTGAGAGAAAGACCAGTGACATGTCTCATCTGGGTCCTCCCATGTACCTGTAGTGGGGTTTCATTAGGGTTATTTCATTGAGGCCCTTGCTCTGAGCTTGGCTCAGTGAAGCACTAGCCAGGCCTGGGGCATCTGGCAGGCCAGAGGATAGTAGGGCTGTGGCTGACTCCTGTCACTGTCCCTATACTGGTCCACTTCAATGAGGGCTTCAGAACAGGGCCAGTCATGGGGGAGGCCCCACACTGCCGTGCAGTCCCTGTCACACATCCTCAGGCCTCCACCACAGTCCATGCATTCTGATATATGCTTGACTTAAACACAAGTGGGACTGCACATATGTTTAAGTGGTGTTTTATGCACACTGGCGCCCTTGGTAGTTCTACAAGTTTCATGGGCCTGTACTTGTTTGTCTGTCTAGAGCTGAAGTGGCTGGAAGACTACACAAATCAAAAAATATCTGAAACTTCTCTTCCTTTGTTGCATTTAATTTCAAAAAAAGCTCAAAGTTAAGCAAACCTTTAATCAACAATCATCATAATTGTTGGCTGATTTTGACATTGCTGCAAAAATTCTTCTACAGCACATTATATTAAAGGATCATCCGTATTCAGGCTTTTATCCAACATTGTAAAATGAGCCTATCTTGCCATAAAAAGTTAATTAACAAAAACCCAGTCTTTAACATGGTAACATCTCATATATGGACCAGAGGTAATGCAATATATAATGTACTACAGGATCTTGTTAATGGCTGTTCCCAACTGCCAGCAAAAATAGCAAGTGGCAGTGAGTAGTTGATAGATGTATAGGAAGAAATAATACAAAATGTAGTAATTCCCCAGGGTTTATAAAGAACTTACTGAGTAAAATAATGCATTCCGATAAAGAACAACTTTTCTTCACTGACAACTTCTTTCCAGGATTTTTCAAAGTACAAATACTTTTCTGTTTAAATCTGTGTTTACAATAAATAGAAAAATCATTCTACACAGCTTTTTAAAACATATGACAAATGTAAAAGGACTGTAAATACTATTTGACTGTTGTATGCATATTTCACATTGCAGGAAACATCTAACAACCTGATCTGATGGTATAATAAAAATTAATTAAATTCTCGGCCCTTCTGCATAGGTTGCTCTCAAAGTAACGTCTCCTATTTATTTCCACAGAAAATACAACAGATACAAAGAGCAAAATAACACTATCTGATAGAGCAAATTCTCAGCTACACAACACTTTTTTGCAACAAAACCATCCTCATTAGCTATTCACTTCTACCGGTCATGAACAGGGGCCTGCATGCCACACTAGTACGAATCTGCACCAGTGGAGATGACCCACTGCCACTGTCACTACTGCGAAAACACACCACCTGACTGTGGCTCATAGTGGTGACACCACATCTCATCACCAGTAATGATGTGATCTGGGGAACTGTTCCCACCAGCTTTGCATTGGTTGAACAGGTCCTGAAACAATTACATATGGCGCTCTTTCTGTTCCTGCGTGAGCATTTGTGGGACAAACTTTGTCTCCAACAGAAGCACTGAAGCTGATATTCAGCTCTGTTTCCTGGTCATAGTCCATCAATTCATGCAGATTAGCTGATTGAGACACTCCTTATTTCATAGCGCAACAGCTGTGCATGGCCATCCAAAACATGGCTTGTCTTTCATGTCACTGTTCTCACTGCTGAAAAGCACTAGCCACCACCTCACTGTACTCATATCTACTGTTTGGTCTCCAGAAACATTCAGTGTCGATGAATGTCACTGAGCGCCATTTTTTTCTGCATGAAGGAATTGAATTCCACACCTTTGCTTCATACACACTTCCATGTCAGATGCCATTTTGTTGAACTGATCCTGCTGTCATCTGTTGCATGGCCACAAAATGTAATAGAATGTCGATGAGAAAGTTCAACCTCTACTGCCATACTGCCAATATCCACACCTGATGTTGTGGGCCAACATAATAAAATAGGAGGCATTACTTTCGAAGCAGCCCTTTTACTATGCCTATCAATTACTGTATAATGCTGTGATCATATTTTGATATGTAGCTGAAGGAATTCTCAATTTTTTTCACCTAAAACAAATTTCAGCATAGTTAATGAAACCAGGTACACACAAAGCAATTTGTTTAGTTTGGTGTGCAGACAACAATGATTCCTAAAAGCTCAGATGGAAGAAATTCTCAGTAATTTGAGGCATTTCATAACAGAAAACCAAGCTTGAGCTAGTGGTTCAAATAAAACCCAGTTTGGTATTTGGTACAACAACATACCAATTAATGAATGAATGAATGTACTATGCCATTATCATTCAAGACTTCTGGGCTTTTTATTTTGGTTCAGGAATGTTTTTGGAATTCATTTATAGGTGACATCATCGATTTTGCAGCTGAAGGCCTCAACACTGGGTTAAGAATTGCATAGTGTAACCAGAATTATCTTTACCTTTGGCATTTACTGCACTCAGTCTTTAATCCAAACAGGGTTGTTAAAGATTAAAAGGAAAACAAATGGTCTTTTAAAGCCAGATAAGATAAATTATTACAAATTATACATGTCTCAGTTCAAAATCATTAATAGCTCTCAGAGTAAAAGATTAAAAGACAAAAATTACCTAATTAGAAGGGATTTCCAGTGGGGAGTTGAATTGTTTGTGCTCAGAGCAAGGCAGCATTGGATCTGAAGTACAAGACATTTAATGCATTGGCATAATGATGATCAGGAATGTTAAGTAGTATAGCTCTTCCATAAACCAGTCACTTTTGTATGAAAATTTGTGGAAAACAACTTGGATACGGTATCTTGTTATCTGAAAATTTATCCCACTTTCCATTCTCTGAACAAAAGGAATGGTTAATTATGAGTTTGCAGATATTGCTTTCACTATACCTGTACAGTATAAAATAGCAAATTTCAACAGCAATTGTAAACTAAAACATGTATATTTATAAGCAAACCTTACGTTACATTTGTGAAAGGAATACTGAATAAAAGGTAGCTATACTACTGGGGCTGGATGATTTCTTAGCCATCAGCAGGGAAGCTGCAAAATAATTTAAACTGAACTGAGCACTCAAGGGTAAATTCAGCTTTCAGTTATCCATGTGTAATGCCAATGATTTGCATTCAAGAAACTGTGGGTAGAATTTGGCCTCGAGGAACCAGCTTGTGTTAGTGCCATAACCTTTGTTTTACAGGGAGTACAACACTTGGCCCAGGGGAGAAATACACCTCTTGTAAACCAGGTAAGCAAATGGTCACAAACCTGCTCAAGACATTACCTGCATAAATCAGAAATAATTTCATTTCTATTTAAAAGGAAAGTAACACTGCATGAAAGAAATCTGTGCTCATTTGTTCTGATGCTGATCTTAAAGAAAGATTTTGGATTGCACTCCTTGGATGAGTGACCCACGTCTGTCTTCTTCATTTAAATTCCTTTACAATTTACGTATTAGATGCTGGTAGTTGGAATCTAAAGAAATTATTGCTAGAGACAACTGTAGAGATAAAATTCTCTAGTAATCTTCTTCACACAAGCACAGCTACAAGGATATTTTGTTCTTAAAAAAAGCCTATCTTGCACATTAAACCATGATGGTGAATAACAACAACTTTTGCTTGATAACAATGGGATTCTCCATAAGATTATCATCAGTCTACCAGTAATGTCTCTGACTAAAAATTATTTGAATGCAACACTGTTAAAAAGGAAAACCTTGGGTAGTAGGTAATCTTACTTATAATGTCAGTGCATTAAATTATCAATGCTGTAAAGGTATTTAGGAACATTTTTAAAATCTAGTGCAAGATTGTTTACATTTGTGGTATTGTCTATGCTTTCACCATTATTATTCAGTTTTGTAGTTTTGTAGGTTCAGAGAATTTGCGGCTCAGTTTGCTCTAACTGCATAATGTTAAGGAAATTAAAGACTTGCAAGGAAGGCTGAAGAATCTCAGTGCACTATTTCCCCCTGCCTATTGCTAACTGGCAGAATAACCTACAGGTCAGAGGACAGCCAAGCCACATTAAATCTATTGTGTTTTTTATTTCTAGTTCTTGCCAGAAGGCACTCTATGAAGATGACATCAGTTGCCTTATCTAAGTGAAGCTCCATTAGGAATGAGTAACAGAAATATCCCCATGGGCACCCTTCTCCTTGCTAGCATACTGCCTAAAATTCCAGCTTGAAATTTAACTGGTCTCACTGTATTTATCACATTAAATACAGGTGAAATGCTTATCTAATTATGCTACCACTTCCTCTTTATTTCCTCTGGTTAAATCAACTGTAAAAAGAAGTTAGAAATCATTCCCTAGTTATTTTTTCTAACACTGCTAGTCTGCACAACCATATGACTTAACTGTCACAAGGATTTTATGCAACCATAAATGCTGCTGTGCCTATTTGTCATCTTTTCCGAGTCTTCCTGATTCACAGTTAAGGCTTTAGGTGCTAACACAAAGCATGAGTCAGGAATCCATTGTAAACACAAGCAGGACTGCAAAGAGGTTCTAAATAGGTGTCAAGATTTAAGTCAGCTTAAAAACAGTAAAAATTGATCTAAAAATACTACAGCTATTTTTAGAAAATGTTGGGGCAGCAAATAAGTGGATGTTCTGTCTGAATAAAGATGAAAAGCCATAGTATTAAAGTAAAATATAATGAAATTTTTAAAAAAAGTTGATTTCAGCGGTACCTCTGGCTTCACTACTGTATTGTAAAAAATGACAATATATCAGTCCTACTATCATGCTAGAGAAATAACAACAGGATGTTTTCAAGTTAGACTGAAAAGGCCCTCAAAGCGGTTCTGTTACAGTAGTTTTAATACTTGTGTCAATATGTTCATGAATGACTGAACCTAGGGTAAACAGACACGAAGACTACATTTCAAATTCAAAAGCAATGCTCAAGAAGAAACAAATTCTGCATAAGATTTCAGTCTTAGAGGCTAAGTAGATGTATATTCTCCTGCTAAGACTGTTTCACAAGCCAACTGCATATCTTGCTTTCAAACTTGAAGTACAAATAAAATATGTTTTAATCAATTCAAATCATAACCATCCAGTCCCTGAGAACTGAGGAAGCAGCTGTTTTTCTTGTCTATTCTAAAGTTATAATATTCTCATTTGAAGGAGATGCATCATTTGTGGAAACTATCTAGTTCATCATTCAATAGCATGTATATTTTTCCATTTTCACTCATTAAAATGCACGGATTACCATGCATGCCATGTAATGCATTTTTGTGACACAAAAATCTACCATCAATAACGCTCTGCTACTAAAATGCTTTAATAAGAAGTTATCTTTGTACTTACAGACAAACACTTTTTAATAGTTTTTTTTTTTGTCATTTGTAACTGATGCAACCCTACATGCTTCACCATCTAGACAGTGGAAAACAGTTTGAGCTGACAAGAGGCTCCATCTTGACAGGCTTAATGGCTCATTCAGTGCACAGAACCGATCTCTATGAAACTAAACATAAATTTAGCCATCAAAGTTTCTTCATGGAGGCAAGAGGATGTGTCCACTTCTTGCAAAGGGCAGTAAGAAAATCATATACTGTTCTGCATCTGTCTTGAGGGCCTGGTCCGGAGGGGAGTTTCTGGTTGGGAGGGAACCAGGGCAGCTTCTGCCTTTGCTGACACTTCACCTCACCAGCTTCCTTGCTCAGCAAGCTCGACTAGACTGAGCTGAGCTACAGGAGGAGCTCGCAGGCAGCAGAGCTTTCCAGCTTAAAGCTAGTGGGAGTACCTTTATCTCTCAGTCTGGCTCACTTGGGTGCCTGCAGAGTAGAAGGTCGCTGAAGATTACTGTGTTTTTCAGGTGGGCTGTTATTTTTCTATTCCAGTCATTGATACTTAAATTATAATTAACTAGGGGACAAATCACTTCAAGACAAAAAAGGAAAGCTGTATATCACTTTTATTTAGTACAATAAATACGATTAAAAGGAACTATTGCTGTCTCTCTTAGTATTCCCTCATATATATCAGCTGTCATTCCTTGAGCTTTAAAGTGCTTGAATAATAAACCTGCACAGAATTGAATTACTTCAGTAGCAAGTTGATTAGTTCCCACATCCAATAAAATGTCTGTGGTATCTCATATATTTGGCATTTAATGTTGTAATTAATAAGTCTTGATCATGTGCCTCTTACAGCCACAGGTCAGCGACAACAGTGACATTCCCTTTCTCAGCAGGAAATTGAGCCTCCAAGACATTTTCCTAAGACACTTTCAATTATGATAGATTGTCAGATTTGCTTCAGTCATTTTGAAAACTACTTTATGTATATCTTCCCAGGTAAAAGCAGCACTAAGATCTAAGGAAGCTTTTTTTTTTTTTCTTCTTAATGCAAATCACATTTGGAGGAGTGGGGTAGTATTTCAGATTTTTTAGGGTCATTATACATTCTCAAATGAAAGACATGCTTTGAAATGAACTGATCTCAATAATGTATCTTTCCAACTTAATCTAATGCTTCCAATAGTGGGCCAGGTACTAAATGACTTTAAATCTGTATAGCTCCATTGATTTCAGTGGGTACATGTTCAATTAATTCCACACAGGGATATGTCTCTTTAAATTAAAATGTTTTAAATGGCAATGTTGCAGAAGCACTTGTATTCCTTTTCTTTTTAAAGATATATAGAAGAGATGTTTAGTTTCTTTCTTTTACACTCTAGTGTAGTAAATATCAGGATCTCATTTTCCCTCTTTTGTGAGTTCCAGCGAGACTTTTGGTAGGGAAGTTCTTTGTATTTATATTGATTGTATGTAGGACATACGCATGTGGAAGAGAGAGAGGCAGTTTTGTAAGTTATCGCTTAAAAATACAGGAGATCTAGTCTAGAAAAAAGGTAAACCAAAAATTAAAAATGTCATGAAAGCAACACTACTGTAGCTTCTTCTTTGACACCCACAGTAAAGGCACAGTGATTTTTGCGTTTGCAAGGTTGCCAATGCTACCTTGTACACACAAATGCAGTTTTTAGATAAATGTTCCTGCATAGTGAAAAATTGAAAATGCAGAAGTAAAAGTAGTGCTGTTGATTTCTCAACTGGAAGTAAGAGTGAAAGACTGCAATAAGAAGGGGGAGAAAATGTTGCATTTAACCCCCCTGATGCCATATGCTAAGTGACAAGGCAGAGGGAGAGGTGGGAGTGTGACAGGGAAAGGGAGAGGAGTGAAGAAAGCATTCTTAATGCTTGCTTCCCTTACTTAGATGTTTGTTCAGTTACACTCTCTGACCAAGAAATGTTGCCTCTGAGCCGAAGACAAACACTTGACAATTCTCTAATTATCAACCTGGCTGTACATACTCAGTACTTACAGTCCCACATTGCTGTTCATCTATGTAATACTGGCAAGGCTGGCTTTCAGACATCATTGCTTAGACTCCAAGATATTATTCATTTTAAGAAGTAACATAGTTTGGGCCCTTTTCCATTTCTGTCCTAGTTTTATTTTAGTCTTCAGGGAGTGCCTTTATCAAAGTTTTCTTTCTCTACAATCACAAGGACTAGAATCTTATTTCAGCCAAAGCTGAATTTTTCATACAGTCATGTGTCTGCAAGAGCTGGGATGTAAAGAGAAAAAGAAATATGAAATATCATGAGACCTGCTGTTACTGCAGTAAACAGTCAGAATTTATAAGAAGGTATGATACAACATAAAATAGTTATACTTCCCTGAAATAGAAGAATCCCCCAAGCTTCAGAAAGCACATTATTAGTCTTATAAGTTTTGCAGACTAAAATCTTATGATAAAAAGTTTAGAGCTTTGCCCAAAATCATAGAGTCAATTAAAAAAACAAAAACAAAAACAAAAACAAAAACAACTTGGAACTAGAGGTCTTCAGGCTTATCACCTGCTGACCAGGAGTGAAAACGCTGTCTCTACTTCTCAACTTTTTACTTCAGACATGGAGTCAATATTCCCTGAAGAAATAGTATCTGTTACTTGTTTTAGGAAGCTGCAGCTGGTGCTGGAGACAGCACACACTGAGAAATGGCAAGTGAGGAAATTACGAGCC